>NC_047030.1:29563695-29875124 GCF_902652985.1 Pecten maximus | reverse complement strand
GGAGGTAAGATTAATTATTTACAATAATCATTGTAAAATGTCCAAACCCTTTTCTTTTTGAATTTATAATTTATTTGTGTTAATTTTTGGTTCCAAGATTATTTTATCAAAATAAAATGTATTAATTTTCTCACTTATTAAATCTTCAGGTGTTAAAAAGGCCAGGCCCCTACCCCACGGTTCTTCCCCCTTCTAATGGAGGATACTGGATAGAGGGCGGTGATCAGAACTGTCAATCATGTGACAAAAGACGGAGCTACGAGAATGGAATAAATAATTGTGCTACCGATTGTAGAATAGAATTTGATGAAACGGCTCATTGTTATAGACAATATTTCCTTGGGAAGGTAAGTTGTACACCTGTATCTTGTCATGGTGGATCTGTAAAATATTTATGTCAGAATGTACATTTTCAGCATAAATAAAAATGAAAAATAGTTTAAAATATGCTTGTTTGTACCCAGTATACGTACTGCGAGTTAACATTAATAGAAACCCAAATATCAAGTTGTCAAGTTGTCATGTGACCATAAAACTTTTATTGATGCTGAATTAGAGTATTTCTCTTTTAATCTGGTTATTTCAGACATTGGCATTTCTCATGGTTTCATGAATGTTCTTCAACACAAGGAAATTTCCATTATCTTAAATTTTTCAATAAGATATAAGAATTTTGTTGAGAGGTATGGATCTCCTGACAATTGTTGTCAGTTGAGAGGTATGGATCTCCGGAGAATGGTTGTCAGTTGAGAGGTATGGATCTCCAGTAAATGGTTGTCAGTTGAGAGGTATGGATCTCTGGAGAATGGTTGTCAGTTGAGAGGTATGGATCTCTGGAGAATGGTTGTCAGTTGAGAGGTATGGATCTCTGGAGAATGGTTGTCAGTTGAGAGGTATGGATCTCCGGAGAATGGTTGTCAGTTGAGAGGTATGGATCTCGGGAGAATGGTTGTCAGTTGAGAGGTATGGATCTCGGGAGAATGGTTGTCAGTTGAGAGGTATGGATCTCCAGTAAATGGTTGTCAGTTGAGAGGTATGGATCTCGGGAGAATGGTTGTCAGTTGAGAGGTATGGATCTCTGGAGAATGTTTGTCAGTTGAGAGGTATGGATCTCTGGAGAATGGTTGTCAGTTGAGAGGTATGGATCTCCAGTAAATGGTTGTCAGTTGAGAGGTATGGATCTCCGGATAATGGTTGTCAGTTGAGAGGTATGGATCTCGGGAGAATGGTTGTCAGTTGAGAGGTATGGATCTCAGGAGAATGGTTGTCAGTTGAGAGGTATGGATCTCCAGTGAATGGTTGTCAGTTGAGAGGTATGGATCTCCGGAGAAGGGTTGTCAGTTGAGAGGTATGGATCTCCGGAGAATGGTTGTCAGTTGAGAGGTATGGATCTCCAGTAAATGGTTGTCAGTTGAGAGGTATGGATTTCCAGTGAAAGGTTGTCAGTTGAGATGTATGGATCTCCGGAGAATGGTTGTCAGTTGAGAGGTATGGATCTCGGGAGAATGGTTGTCAGTTGAGAGGTATGGATCTCGGGAGAATGGTTGTCAGTTGAGAGGTATGGATCTCCGGAGAATGGTTGTCAGTTGAGAGGTATGGATCTCGGGAGAATGGTTGTCAGTTAAGAGGTATGGATCTCCGGAGAATGGTTGTCAGTTGAGAGGTATGGATCTCTCGAGAAGAATGGTTGTCAGTTGAGAGGTATGGATCTCCGGAGAAGGGTTGTCAGTTGAGAGGTATGGATCTCTGGAGAATGGTTGTCAGTTGAGAGGTATGGATTTCCAGAGAATGGTTGTCAGTTGAGAGGCTCCGGATAATGGTTGTCAGTTGAGAGGTATGGATCTCCAGAGAATGGTTGTCAGTTGAGAGGTATGGATCTCCAAAGAATGGTTGTCAGTTGAGAGGTATGGATCTCCGGATAATGGTTGTCAGTTGAGAGGTATGGATCTCCGGATAATGGTTGTCAGTTGAGAGGTATGGATCTCCGGATAATGGTTGTCAGTTGAGAGGTATGGATCTCGGGAGAATGGTTGTCAGTTGAGAGGTATGGATCTCAGGAGAATGGTTGTCAGTTGAGAGGTATGGATCTCCAGTGAATGGTTGTCAGTTGAGAGGTATGGATCTCCGGAGAAGGGTTGTCAGTTGAGAGGTATGGATCTCCAGTAAATGGTTGTCAGTTGAGAGGTATGGATTTCCAGTGAAAGGTTGTCAGTTGAGATGTATGGATCTCCGGAGAATGGTTGTCAGTTGAGAGGTATGGATCTCGGGAGAATGGTTGTCAGTTGAGAGGTATGGATCTCGGGAGAATGGTTGTCAGTTGAGAGGTATGGATCTCCGGAGAATGGTTGTCAGTTGAGAGGTATGGATCTCGGGAGAATGGTTGTCAGTTGAGAGGTATGGATCTCCGGAGAATGGTTGTCAGTTGAGAGGTATGGATCTCTCGAGAAGAATGGTTGTCAGTTGAGAGGTATGGATCTCCGGAGAAGGGTTGTCAGTTGAGAGGTATGGATCTCTGGAGAATGGTTGTCAGTTGAGAGGTATGGATTTCCAGAGAATGGTTGTCAGTTGAGAGGCTCCGGATAATGGTTGTCAGTTGAGAGGTATGGATCTCCAGAGAATGGTTGTCAGTTGAGAGGTATGGATCTCCAAAGAATGGTTGTCAGTTGAGAGGTATGGATCTCCGGATAATGGTTGTCAGTTGAGAGGTATGGATCTCCGGATAATGGTTGTCAGTTGAGAGGTATGGATCTCCGGAGAAAGGTTGTCAGTTGAGAGGTATGGATCTCCGGAGAATGGTTGTCAGTTGAGAGGTATGGATCTCCGGAGAATGGTTGTCAGTTGAGAGGTATGGATCTCCGGTGAATGGTTGTCAGTTGAGAGGTATGGATCTCCGGAGAAGGGTTGAGTTCAGTGTCAGCATATCTAACCAATAAAGTAATGAAATCTTAATATTTTGATTTCCTTCCAGGAACACTTTAATTACTACACAGAAGACGACAATCTAGGCCCTATGATATTATCAATGAAGGAGGAATATATCTCTGACCAGGAGCATGTTCGGGCTATACTCAGGTAATCTTCATCACTATATTTACCTACTCAGGTAAACTTCTGAGCTCCACTCAGGTAATCTTCTGAGCTCTACTCCGGTAATCTAGGCTATACTGAGGTAATCTTCTGAGCTAAACTCGGGTAATCTTCGTTACTATATATACTTACTCAGGTAAATGAGCTCTACTCTGGTAATCTTCTGAGCTCTACTTTGGTAATCTTCTGAGCTATACTCCGGTAAACTTCTGAGCTCTACTCAGGTAAACTTCTGAGCTCTACTCTGGTAATCTTCTGAGCTCTACTTAGGTAATCTTCTGAGCTCTACTCTTGTAATCTTCTGAGCTCTACTCAGGTAATCTTCTGAGCTCTACTAAGGTAATCTTCTGAGCTCTACTCAGGTAATCTTCTGAGCTCTACTTTGGTAAACTTCTGAGCTCTACTCAGGTAATCTTCTGAGCTCTACTTTGGTAAACTTCTGAGCTCTACTTAGGTAATCTTCTGAGCTCTACTCAGGTAATCTTCTGAGCTCTACTCTGGTAATCTGAGCTATACTCCGGTAATCTTCTGAGCTTTACTTAGGTAAACTTCTGAGCTCTACTTTGGTAATCTTCTGCGCTCTACTCTGGTAATCTTCTGAGCTTTACTTAGGTAAACTTCTGAGCTCTACTTAGGTAAACTTCTGAGCTCTACTCAGGTAAACTTCTGAGCTCTACTCAGGTAATCTTCTGAGCTCTACTCTGGTAATCTGAGCTATACTCCGGTAATCTTCTGAGCTCTACTTAGGTAAACTTCTGAGCTCTACTTTGGTAATCTTCTGCGCTCTACTCTGGTAATCTTCTGAGCTCTACTTAGGTAATCTTCTGAGCTCTACTCAGGTAATCTTCTGAGCTCTACTCTGGTAATCTGAGCTATACTCCGGTAATCTTCTGAGCTCTACTTAGGTAAACTTCTGAGCTCTACTTTGGTAATCTTCTACGCTCTACTCTGGTAATCTTCTGAGCTCTACTTAGGTAATCTTCTGAGCTCTACTCAGGTAATCTTCTGAGCTCTACTCTGGTAATCTTCTGAGCTCTACTTAGGTAATCTTCTGAGCTCTACTTAGGTAAACTTCTGAGCTATACTCCGGTAGCTCTACTTAGGTAATCTTCTGAGCTCTACTTAGGTAAACTTCTGAGCTATACTCCGGTAAACTTCTGAGCTCTACTTAGGTAAACTTCTGAGCTCTACTTAGGTAAACTTCTGCGCTCTACTTAGGTAAACTTCTGAGCTCTACTCAGGTAAACTTCTGAGCTCTATCCAGGTAAATTCTTGAGCTATACTCCGGTAAACTTCTGAGCTCTACTCAGGTAAACTTCTGAGCTCTACTCAGGTAATCTTCTGAGCTCTACTCAGGTAATCTTCTGAGCTCTACTCTGGTAATCTTCTGAGCTCTACTCAGGTAATCTTCTGAGCTCTACTTTGGTAATCTTCTGCGCTCTACCTAGGTAATCTTCTGAGCTCTACTCAGGTAATCTTCTGAGCTCTACTTAGGTAATCTTCTGAGCTCTACTCTGGTAATCTTCTTCTACTCTTGTAATCTTCTGAGCTCTACTCAGGTAATCTTCTGAGCTCTACTCAGGTAATCTTCTGAGCTCTACTCTGGTAATCTTCTGAGCTCTACTCAGGTAATCTTCTGAGCTCTACTTTGGTTATCTTCTGCGCTCTACTCTGGTAATCTTCTGAGCTCTACTCTGGTAATCTTCTGAGCTCTACTTAGGTAATCTTCTGAGCTCTACACAGGTAATCTTCTGAGCTCTACTTTGGTAATCTTCTTAGCTCTACTCTGGTAATCTTCTGAGCTCTACTTAGGTAATCTTCTGAGCTCTACTCTCTCTGGTAATCTTCTGAGCTCTACTTAGGTAATCTTCTGAGCTCTACTTAGGTAATCTTCTGAGCTCTACTCTCTCTGGTAATCTTCTGAGCTCTACTTAGGTAATCTTCTGAGCTCTACTTAGGTAATCTTCTGAGCTCAACTCTCTCTGGTAATCTTCTGAGCTCTACTCTGGTAATCTTCTGAGCTCTACTTAGGTAATCTTCTGAGCTCTACTGAGGTAAACTTCTGAGCTATAACCTGGTAATCCTCTGAGCTCTACTCTGGTAATCTTCTGAGCTCTACTCTGGTAATCCTCTGAGCTCTACTCCAGTAAACTTTAGTAGGGTTTACCTACAACTTGCTAGAAATGTATCCCTTGATGGTCAGCATAAACTTCTGTGTAGATTTTATCCATATTCATCTTGAACAGTTATTTGTCGGCTTAATGCTGTGAATTTGATTTACAAGTACGTTTTCTTTCTCCTCTCAAGTAGAAACAAAAATGTACCAACATTTTCATTATAGTCGAAAACGGTGCATGAGATACAACAGAGATAAGGTTTGGTTAAAAAAAAACATTAATTCTTGGTAAACTCTCTCCAGGAAGGAACTGTATGTTACTGCAATACTCTTGATTTGTATGATCTTAAACCGATTCAATCACAATGTTTGAGTCTGTAGGACGCAAAATAAATTCAGTGCTTTGTCATTTGTTTAATAATTCTTACAAAAATTTATTTGATTTTCGCTGTATAAATCAATAGAGTTGTCCTGAAGTCAGAAAGCAAATGATGTTAAACCAAGACATCTAAATGAAAAAAATATTAAATCATACACAATTGGCAGACATTGAGAGGATTGTACTGTAGGAACACTGTCTGTTGTGTACAAATCAGGTAAAAAATCTTACACCAAAAATCTAATATTACATTTTAGTTATTGAGGTTTTGTTCATTTTCAGAACACGGTGCTCAACTGAACATAAACTGATTCCTATGGAACAACTAGACTCCATACCCAACCCAATCAAAGTAGCTAAGGTAGGTAACTCCATACCCAACCTGATCAAAGTAGCAAAGGTAGGTAACTCCATACCAAACCCAATCAAAGTAGCAAAGGTAGGTAACTCCATAGCCAACCTGATCAAAGTAGCAAAGGTAGGTAACTCCATACCGAACCCGATCAAAGTAGCTAAGGTAGGTAGCTCCATACCCAACCCGATCAAAGTAGCAAAGGTAGGTAACTCCATACCAAACCCAATCAAAGTAGCAAAGGTAGGTAACTCCATACCCAACCTGATCAAAGTAGCAAAGGTAGGTAACTCCATACTGAACCCGATCAAAGTAGCTAAGGTAGATAACTCTATACCCAACCCGATCAAAGTAGCAAAGGTAGGTAACTCTATACCCAACCCGATCAAAGTAGCAAAGGTAGGTAACTCTATACCCAACCCGATCAAAGTAGCAAAGGTAGGTAACTCCATACTGAACTCTATCAAAGTAGCTAAGGTAGATAACTCCATACCAAACAGCTAAATGGGACAAACGTTATGTACCTATTGAACCCAATGACAAACGTTATGTACCTATTGAACCCAATTACAAACGTTATGTACCTATTGAACCCAATGACAAACGTTATGTACCTATTGAACCCAATGACAAACGTTATGTACCTATTGAACCCAATGACAAACGTTATGTACCTATTGAACCCAATGAATGAGAAACGTTATGTACCTATTGAACCCAATGACAAACGTTATGTACCTATTGAACCCAATGACAAACGTTATGTACCTATTGAACCCAATGAGAAACGTTATGTACCTATTGAACCCAATGACAAACGTTATGTACCTATTGAACCCAATGAGAATGTACTGAATTTTTGAGGATAACTTAAAATTTATTTGTCAACATTGTAATGTTATGTGGTAAACAGAAATGTCATTATTAAGTGTCTGTACTTTTCCAGTATGTATGTGAAGAGATCTCGGTAGATAGATTCCACCCGGTACTCACGACAAAAGGCTCGGAGATGATAGTCCAGTATGACGAGCACCATCTTACCAACGCTTACAAATTCGGCATCATCTACCAAAAGTTTGGCCAGGTAAGAGTCCTACTGTACATCAATATATGTGTACCATGTTACTCCCACATCAATACCAGCTATCTCGTGGCAAGGTTAAAATTACCTGTAAATAGACCACATACTGATTCATTTGAAGAATGTGTTTTGGGTGGATGAATTCATATATCAGGTATGGATTTGTATACTTCAGCCAGTTGAAAAAGGATGCAAGTTTATCAGTTCTGTTGCTAAATAATTTGTTAATTTTCTCAAAAATTATGAAACCAAACTGCGTCACTTTAAATGACAGGACTACTCGTCCTTGAATCATAGTCACATTGACCTTGCCAAAAGGAACATTGGCTATAAAAATAAGTTATTTTGAAAAACATTTATTGAATAATTCTACAAAATTCTCTTTATAGACTACGGAGGAGGCGTTGTTTGGGAATGTGTCTCACAGCAAGGCAATGGAAGATTTTCTCAGTGTGATAGGGGACCGAGTGCCATTAAAAGACTTCAAAGGGTGAGAGGTGTTCTAAGGGACATAACTCCCACAGAAAAAATTTTCTGGATTTTCATGAATATTGAACATTCTTTGTCAGAGTAAACAATAAGGCTTATAGAACACAAGTTTCACATTTTAAACATTTCAGTTTCAGTAGGAATGCAAAAATGGAAATACATTAAGAACAGACGTTCAACCAAATTGATGGTGCCTACAAAAATAATCTAATGATGGTACAACAATTGTGATTTAGCTCTAGAATATACAGTCAAACCTGTCATATGTGACCTTCCATTAGGGAGTCAATGAAAAAAAAACCATATTGATTGAAAGATATAATGTCTCCAAATATAATACGGTATATCTTAAAGAGGCACTAAACGTGTTCATACTTTATCACAGGTGAATTGTGGTACATGTACAGTACATTCGAGTTAATCGGGTAACGCTTAATCGGGTATTTCGTTTAATTGGGTAAAATTTCAAAAACCAAAACCATTTTCTCTTAAATCATGTTAAAAAAGTTTGTTTAATTGGGTTGGAAAAGTCGTATTTTTCGGTTATTCGAATACGATAATTTGACCAAAAAAAATTAGAAATTTTCACGAAAGTCATCACGTATTTCTTTAAGTTTTAGACATTTATCAACAAATAGGGTAATTAAGATGGTTAAAATGACAAAAAACGGTGAAATATTACCTTAAACGATATTGTTATGTCGGGGTTTTGTAATGTTCCCAACTGTGTTGTTGTTAATTCTGCCTCGTGGGGTTTTTCCCCAACAGGAAGTTGATTAAGAATTGTGGGTATGAATAATATTTATCGTCCAGTATTGTTTTCTGTCCACAGTTTTCGGGGAGGACTTGACACACACCACAGTCAGACTGGTGAGACATCAGTTTACACTCGTTTACAGGACAAAGAGATCATGTTCCACGTGTCAACACTCCTACCGTTCACCGAGGCTGACCCTCAGCAGCTACAACGCAAACGTCACATCGGCAATGACATTGTCGCCATCATCTTCCAGGAGGAAAACACACCATTCGTGCCAAATATCATTGCCTCGCATTTCCTGCATTCATACATTGTAATACAACCTGTTATAGACCCGGAGACAAAACACACACGATACAAGGTATGTAGCTTCTCTACTTCATTGTTGTAGGGTTTTTTTTCATTTTTTTTTTCTGACTTATATTTGATATCAACCGTATATGAATGAAATCAAACTACAGTGCACTATGTTCAAACCTGACTCTGTCCAATCCGGATATTTGCCCAAACCGGCAAAATAACTTTGTCCCAAAAATTCCCTTCTTTATTTATAGTAAATAATCCGGACTCTGTCTATTCTGTAATCCGGACTCTGTCTATTCTGTAATCCGGACTCTGTCTTTTCTGTAATCCGGACTCTGTTTATTCTGTAATCCGGACTCTGTCTATTCTGTAATCCGGACTCTGTCTATTCTGTAATCCGGACTCTGTCTATTCTGTAACCCGGACTCTGTCTATTCTGTAACCCGGACTCTGTCTATTCTGTAATCCGGACTCTGTCTATTCTGTCTATTCTGTAATCCGGACTCTGTCTATTCTGTAACCCGGACTCTGTCTATTCTGTAACCCGGACTCTGTCTATTCTGTAATCCGGACTCTGTCTATTCTGTAATCCGGCCTTATATGCCGGCCCCATTCCTTGTGTATACTAGTAAATCTACTCTGTATAAACCGGCGTCGGTCCCATTCATGTTTCCCTGGTAGCGGTGGCTTCAGGGGCTCCCACTGCAGCTGAAACATTTGGGCCATAAGTTCCCAACATCTAGGAGAATGTAGATGAAATCATTTCCATGTGTACATGGTTTGTGTTTATCTGATTACAGGTATGCGTTACAGCACGAGAAGATGTGCCAGAGTTCGGCCCAAAGTTACCAAAGGATGGCATGTTTGAAAAGGTAAGACCTCAAAATTTTTCCTTCAACAACCCACTGTAATGTATAATGAATTTTTAAATTTGCATTGTTTTAGTAAAGAAAAACAACATGAAACGGAAAATATTTTATTTGTATTATGAATTCATTTTTTCATTATTTCCCAGGGACCAAAGTTCAGAGACTTTCTGTTGACAAAACTTGTGAATGCTGAAATGGCGTGCTACAAGGGTGAAAAATTTGCCAAGTTAGAGGTAAGATATCTAATGTTACTGAAGTGCCAAATTTGACCAATCGAAATTTCAATGTATTTCCATGAAATCTAGCAATGAAGATATTTTGTGACCTAAAACATTCTGATAATGATACATCTCCACTTTCCAGGAGCGTACAAGAGCTGCTCTACTCGAATGCCTTCACCAAGAACTCCAGAGAAAGCACATAGAAGTGTTTGGTATGCTACCTGTCCTCAGCTGTAAAACTGAGAGTAAGACATTCATTGAGTCGTTCAAACGTGTGTTAAGTACGAAGGGGAGAAACCAGTCTGACACTGGCCTTCCGTTGTCTGGACGACGAAATGGAACCTCCCTACCGACTGTCGGCGAGGATGACAAACCTTCTAGTGTAAGTATACACCTAGTTTACTGAATGATGACCTACTAATGTATGACTATTAGGTGTGTGACCTTTACGTGTATGACCTTTGGGTGTATGACCTTTAGGTGTATGACCTTTGGGTTTTGTAAACCACTTTGATCTATAAGCCGCTTCCACCATTGTTTCATGCATCAATGGTCTGATGTCCCCAACTTAGGAAGTTTGTTTGATTGTTACCCCAAATGAAGTTTGGAATCAGGGTTGTCTGTCTATCTGTCTGAAGTGGACTTACTATCTTGATCTGCTGTTGTCCCTCTTACTATATTTATTAAAAAGTGTTTGGAGCATAGTGGGAATCAGGTTGGATTGGTGAGTAGGAGCTGAAACTAAACTTGATAGTCAAAACTTAAGGAATGGAAAATGTATATTTATGGAACATAAACTTTTATTTATTTCAGCCCAAAAAATCACCTTCACCAAACAAGAAACTAAGTCGTCAGTTTTCATCAAGTATTGAACGGAAACACAAAGAAAAGTTGTAAGTATTATTTGTCAATTTTGTATTTTACAGTTGAATTCAGTGAAATGTTTTGTGTTTTACAGTTGAATTCAGTGAAATGTTTTGTGTTTTACGTTATTGAGTGAAATGTTTTGTGTTTTACAGTTGAATTCAGTGAAATGTTTTGTGTTTTACGTTATTGAGTGAAATGTTTTGTGTTTTACAGTTGAATTCAGTGAAATGTTTTGTGTTTTACACTTTAATTCAGTGAAATGTTTTGTGTTTTACAGTTGAATTCAGTGAAATGTTTTGTGTTTTACATTATTCGGTGAAATGTTTTGTGTTTTACAGTTTAATTCAGTGAAATGTTTTGTGTTTTACAGTTTAATTCAGTGAAATGTTTTGTGTTTTACAGTTTAATTCAGTGAAATTTTTGTGTGTGTTACATTATTCGGTGAAATGTTTTGTGTTTTACTTTTTAATTCAGTGAAATATTTTGTGTTTTACAGCGTACAGAGAATAGACAGCCAAAGTACGCAATCCTCCTACAAAACATGTAGTGCTCCCTCCAGTCCTCAATCAAGTCCCAGCAGTACGGCATCAGCACCAAGGTACTCGCATGGATTTTAACAATGATCCTGACTTTGTCTACATTCCAGTCTCTTGTTTCGTTATCCAGTTTCTTATATTAAATATATTTCTGCTGCCCATTGGTGTAAAACATGGCTATATATGACAGATATGCTATAAAGTCCATTCCTGTGTTTCAGAATCAGCTATGGTGTGCAACTATCGCCATCAAACTCTGAAAGTTCGTTCAACAGTATTGATGATTTTACGCCACAAACGTGCAACCCAGAGGACTCTGACACTGGCATGGTAGGTCACCAGGGGGCGCCACCGACTACCCACAATGCACTTGTCCGGGTAGGACATCTTTTAGTTGTGTCACAGTTGGGTCAAGGTCACTGAAGAGTTTATCAACAACTTTGCTTGATGTAAAAAAAAACCTTTTGCATGTAAACGCTAAAAATTCTGAAATAATTCTGAATTCAAAAAAGTTTTACCCAGGTAGTGAACATGTATTCTGAAGATTTCTCCCATGTTTCATAGACACGAAGTACATTTTTATCTAAAAATGTATGTATACCAAATCACTGAATCACTAGAAGCCAGGCTCAGGCTTGTATCAATACACCGGGGTCATTTTGCCACTCTGACTGGGCATGCATGGTTGCAAGTCTTTTCAATAACTAGTTAAAGTGTAGAATTGCTAGAGATTGTGGTCTGTATAGATACCAATTTGTTTTGTGTTTCAGTTTCAAGAAAATTATAAATACTTTGAAAACACTTATGAAATTTGGCCATGGCTTCTTTACAAAGTCACCTTGACTCAACTGTTTTAAAAGTTGTTGACCTTTTGTTTTTATTTTGAATGAATTATCAAACCTAAAATGGATGATACTTGGGAACCAATTAACAGTATAAAGATTCTTCAGCCCCTGATAAATATTGATTTTGGAACATCATAAAACTGTATTTAAATATTGTACCAAATTTTCTGTTATCTACAGGAGAGCATGTCGTCTGCAGGGACCCCCAATAACTACACAAAACCTTCCATGTCTAACAGTTTCCATGACGACGGGTGTGTGTTTATCACAGATTATGATCAAGGTGAGTGGTAGATATGAATGACATTTCACTATTTTGAAATCCGTGATTATAAACAATAAATGATATCGGTTGATTGCCATTGATGTTATACCAGACTGATAATCTGTTACAGGCTGTGATACCACTCGACAACAGCTGGAATTCCTGAAATCAGAACTTCAAAAGTTAAAAAATGAGAAGTTGGAATTAATTCGTCAAAACAAGGTAAATATCTGCATGTTTGTTTGACCACGATAGCTAGTCTTTACAGTAACCCAAATTCAACACTAATTAGCTTTGAGACTGATTCAGGACTAATTTCTGGCCATGTGTACCTTTCGCTATCCTCATCATCAACATAAACTTCCCTTTATTCTGTAAAGAGACTTTAATTTTTGTAAAATCAAAAAAATCATGGGAGGTATTGACGAAATAAAGAACAAGAAAAAATATGGCGTATAGAGTCTAGAGTAGAAATTAATTTACAAATTTTTTAATGGAAATGAAATTTTGATTGTTGAGGGTCGGCTGATAAAGATTGTAATCTGTTTATTTCTACGAAGAGGCAGTAGGTTCCATGGCTCTATCACAATACATCTATTTGTATTTATTGATCTATATTCAAAGCTTACTAAACATTTTCCAATATGTGATAATTTGAAATGGATATACAGTATACATATATATAATTATACTTGTTAAGCATTGATGTCATTGTTTTTTAGTTTCAGCGGGATATGAAACAAATTTTGTTTGCAAACTGTATGAATCCGCATAGCGGGTTCTTACAGAAGTTTGCAAACAAAATTTGTTCCATACCCCGATGAAACTAAAAAATAATTGACATTAACGCTTATAATTAATTTTTGAAAATGATTTTCTAATCTAAAACATGTTTTATGTACAATTTTAGTGGTTTTAAATGGGATTCGTTTTCTCAAATCAATATGCAACGTCAAATGTCGTATTGTGACGTCACATTTTTCGCGCCATTCTCGGAATTTCTTTCATAGAAGAATGAAAAGAATTTTTCGACCAATCACATTTGAGTATTTACCATGAAAACAAAGAAAAATTAATTATTTAATGATAGATTAGATTTTACAAATGTATGCAAGGAATATGTCAAGGGGGATAACAATTACAAATAGAACTTGTAAGATGTCAAACTTTTCTACTGATTCTCTGATCCATGAATATGAGAAACTGACCGATATTGATTTTGTTTTAATAACGTAAATTTTGTGTTTGTAGACGGGCCAGAAGGAGATTAGTGGACTAAAACAAGAGGTTGATAGGCTAAGACTTTCCACTATAGAAATCAGTGCTGAAGCTACTGTGTGAAATGAGTGATGCTTTTACAGATTTCTATTTTTATCTTTAGTACGGGTGAAACAGAAGAGGATTTCCACGGTTATCCGAACACTGCTTCTGTTTATATGTGAATGTTTTGAACAAACATCGGAGGTTATCTATTTCTAAGTGAAAAAGGAATGTTTCAATGAGAGAGATAGTCTGATTGGTGTTTACTTCAGAAGAACAAACTTCAAAAATTTGGTGAAAAAAAAAGCTTTGCCTCACCTAAATATGTCAGCAAAGTGAATTGAACAGTTGTCAGTGACGAGAGTAAAGCTCACTTAATCTGGCGACTCTGCAACAGACGCTACCACAGGAAAACTTAACTGCAAATGGGAACTCACATTTTGACAGAGTTGTTTTTATTAAGCATCTTTTGGTTTGGTAACTGCAGACTTATTTTTGGAGTCTTCTGATTTGATTTACGTAATGTCCTCAGAATGATGTCAGGAAAATGGCGGACAACTGGCAGATCTGTTACCATTGAACGGGGAATGATGTTCTCGCTCAACTGAGACAACTGGCGCTGTAATACAAGAACTATCGGTGTCTTTTAGGATGAGAAAATCCTACAGATATAAAATTGGAAGTGAAAGTTGCATAACGTTTTTAAGCAGATTTTTCATGATCATGCGAATGGTTTTGGACCAAAGAGACTATGTAAAATGGCCATTGTTTATCTGGATTCTATAGAGATATTGTTGCTACAGATAGATTACTATCATCATATCATCATCATCGAACATCACCATCATCGATATCATCATCATCATCATCATGACATCGTTACCATCGCCGTTACTATATGCTTTCCTAGTGTCAGAGTCCAGGTATAAAACTGCAGTTACGCGAGTTAATAAAATCGTCTAAAGGTCATGTGATATAATTTATAAACACCTGCCCTTTGATGGATATGGCCCCAGATACGCTGCATTCCCCCTGTGCGATGTCTCAAATGAAGTGCTATATAAATATATCACTATAAATCACTACTACATATTTTTAACAGTGTGAGATGTTGACTGTATGATAGACCGCACTTAAGGAATGGCCTCACTCAGATTGGTTGAATGACCGTTGTTATAGAAATGATATTACTAATATATAGAAGACTATAAACCAGCTTATATTTTGTGGCTCTGAATATTGCCTTTTGATATAATAACATGAAGCTATTTTGTAACGATACAAAATATTAACTATGTGTGCAATTATCACATCAGAAATTAACTGCAAATGTATTGCACATAAAAACTGGTTGAGTTACCAACACTTCTTGTGATAGAGATTTATAGTCTAACTACCCAGAGATTTAATGTTGTCCACAACTGGTCTTCATTGTGAAGTTTATTTGAAAGCATTTATATATTGTTCTTTTCATGGCGAGAGAGAAATTCAAGGGAGGTAAGCTGCCGATAAATTAGTATAACACTTTAAGCACTGCTATTAGTGCTTACCCATAAGTGTTAAAACTGACCACATGGAGTGTATCATTCTGAAATGCTATATACACTATGTTTGGTTTTCTTTTCTTTTCTTTCAAAGTAAATTTTATACTATTAATTTTGGGGTTTCAAATGCAACGGTTTTCTGTATGGTTGCTTTGAGTTTTGAGTTTTAAAATATAATTGTTTTAATTTACAGTTGAATATTCAAGGATTGTTGAAGTTTTTCTTAAACATTTTTTCATATTTATTCATGTAAATTTGAAATGGACAATGAACAAATACCAAAATAATCTAAAATTTGTTCAATGGCTTAATCCTACTTTTGAATAATGAGTAAAAATGTCAAAGAGGGATGGGTACACTCTGCTTCAGTTGTCTGGTTTCAAATTACATGTACTTCTATTTGAAGAGTTTTGCTCCAGAAATGCATTCCAAATGACAAAAAAATGGTATCTTTAATGAAATGTTCAGGTTTAAATCAGGGACAATTCAATTCTGTATATTAACTGCTTAATGTTCAGATAGAAAAAAAAAATCTGAGACCAATCCAAATTAAGTATTTGACACATGAAATTAATTTAAGGTTTGTTCCAGAATGCAAAAATTGAAATTTTGCCAAAGAAAATGGAAACAGATTTCTAAATTGTGTAATTTCATTTTGATACACAGTTTCTGATTGTATTTTCCCTGAAGATCATCTGAAGTGGAAATTTATGCATCTGGACATGACTTGACCAATGAGTCTGGTTCCATATCTCTGTTATACAATGTACCTCTGTTACTCTGATGTCCAAGTACTATAGTAGCTATGACACACTCCTAACTAACTATGGTAACCATGACAATCCCAAGTTGATATGGTTGCAAAGACACACTCCCCTGTTGCTTTGGCTACAGTGACATACTCTTCAGTTTCTATGGTTACTGTGACATCCGCCTCCGTTGCTATGGTTACTGTGACAGAAGCCTTCTTTGGTTGCTATGGTACTGTGACATACACCTCCATTGCTATGGTTACTGTGGCATACCTCTTCGTTGCTATGGTTACTGTGACGTACAACTCCATTGCTATGGTTACTGTGACATACACCTCCATTGCTATGGTTACTGTGGCATACGTCTTGGTCGCTATGGTTACTGTGACATACAACTCCATTGCTATGGTAACTGTGGCATACGTCTTGGTTGCTATGGTTACTGTGATGTAAAACTCCATTGCTATCGTTACTGTGACACACCTTGGTTGCTATGGTGAAATAAACTGTCCCTTGTGTGGCATCATTGGTGCTATGAAATAGAGATTTATCATTTACAAGCATGTGCAATATATTTGTATAATGTGTGGATGTTCCTTGAATGGAAACTTGTTTCTGTATCATGTATGTTAATTATATTATGGCATTATAAATATTGATTAATATGCTCTGTTCAAATGTCAAAATAAAAACAAATCTAGTCTTATGGAAAAATGTTTTGTTGTTCGTTTGTAATGTTTTGTTGTTCGTTTGTTGATTTTTTAAAACATGAACAATTGACAGAAATAAAGACCAGGCAAGCTATGGTACAAGATTGACAGCACAGTATAACCACTATCAACACTGTTCATCTGATAACAATTAAAATGTCTTCGGAGACCAGTCTACCTTGTACAACATCAAGGTTCAACAGTTATGAGTATATATTCATCACACTCTTTGCCATCACTCTAGCTATCATATTGATTGAAAAATGTATTGGGTAAACATTGGACAATTACGAAGGTGTGACCAGTCGATTTCAAGGTCAAGGTCGCTACCAAATGTAAATTTTACCACCATTTGGCAGAATCTAAAGATTGTATTACAGACTTCTAAATGAAACTTCACGCATATGGGGGCAAAATATGAAACAAGAGGCCCATGGGGCCTGTATCGCTCACCTGGTTGGATTTGACCAAACGTCAAAATAATGTTCATGTTCAATTTGTTAATACACATACTCTCTAAGGGACTGAAAGACCCTACGGATTATTTTTACAACATAATTGTGTTTAAAGAAACTAATTCCCTTAGGGTGGGGAAAGACCCTTGGGCCTATTTTTACATAAGAATTGTGTTTATCCCTTAATGTCCAGCGATGCTATACATAGTTATGAGATGGAGGGTTACAGTAACCCTTTATGCAAAATCTGTTCCCCTTTCACCAAGGATGTTTTTGACCAAATTGGGTTCAAATCCATTTAAAACTTCATGACTAGTAGCGATATAAAGACAAATCTCTATTTCCCCTATTTGGCCCCACCCTTCAAGCCCCTTGGGGGTCAGAGTCAATATTTATATAAACTCTCTTTCCCCCTTCCCCCAAGGATATTCCAGACCAAATTTGGTTCAAATCCTTTCATAACTTTATGATAAATAGCAATTTAAAGGATAAACCCCTATTTTCCCTATTGGGCCCCGCCCCCAATGCCCTTGGGGGTTCAGAGTAAAAATTTATACAAATTCGGTTCCCCTTCTCCCAAGGATGTTCCTGACCAAATTTGGTTAAAATCCATTTAAAACTTTATGATAAGTAGCAATTTAAAGACTAATCTCTATTTCCTCTGTTTGGCCCACCCTCAGGCCCCTGAAGGGTCTTAGTCAATATTTATACAAACTCTTTCCCCCTTCCCCCAAGGATGTTCCTGACCAAATTTAGTTAAAATCCATTTGTAACTTTATGATTAATAGCGATTTAAAGGATTAACCCCTATTTTCCCTATTGGACCCAACTCCTCAGTCCCCTGGGGGTTCAGAGTAAAAATGTATACAAACTCGGTTCCCCTTCTCCCATGGATATTCCTGACCACATTTGGTTAAAATCCATTTAAAACTTTATGACTAGTAGCAATTAAAAGACTAATCTCTATTTATACAAACTCTTTCCCCCTTCCCCCAAGGATGTTCCTGACCAAATTTAGTTAAAATCCATTTGTAACTTGATGATTAATAGCGATTTAAAGGATTAACCCCTATTTTCCCTATTGGACCCAACTCCTCAGTCCCCTGGGGGTTCAGAGTAAAAATGTATACAAACTCGGTTCCCCTTCTCCCATGGATATTCCTGACCACATTTGGTTAAAATCCATTTAAAACTTTATGACTAGTAGCAATTAAAAGACTAATCTCTATTTCCCCTATTTGGCCCCGCCCCTCAGGCCCCTAGGGGTACAGAGTAAAAATTCATACAAACTCTGTTCCCCTTCCCCCAAGGATGTTCTTGACCAAATTTGGTGAAAATTCATTCATAACTTTATAACTAGTAGCGATTTAAAGGATTGACCCGTATTTCCCTATTTGGCCCCGCCCCTCAGGCCCCTGGGGGTTGAGAATACAAATTTATACAAAGTGTTCCCCTTCCCCCAAGGATGTTCCTGACCAAATCTAGTTAAAATCCATTAAAAACTTTATGACTAGTAGCAATTTAAAGACTAATCTCTATTTCCCCTATTTGGCCCCGCCCCTCATGCCCCTGGGGGTTCAGATTAAACATTTATACAAACTCTGTTCCCCTTCTTCCAAGGATGTTCCTGACCAAATTTGGTTCAAATTCATTCATAACTTTATGACCAGTAGCGATTTAAAGGATTAACCCCTATTTCCCTATTTGGCCCCGCCCCTCAGGCCCCTGGGGGTTGAGAATAACAAGAGGCCCAATGGGCCTGTATCGCTCACCTGGCTCTACAGCAACTTTGAAGTTGGTTGAGGTCATTTCTACAGATACTATGCTGATTACTTCTTTATTCAAATATCAGAGTAGGCTAGGTTTATTCATATTAATAAATTTTCTAGTCCTTTATTCCAGCATTCTATTGGCCTAATATCAGGTCTCAAAGGCTCTTGGCTATCGCAAAATTATTATTTACAGATTTAAGCCGATTTCACCCATGTGACCTTGAATGTAGGTCAAGGTCATTCATTTGAACAAACTTGGTAGCCCTTCACCCAGCATGCTTAAAGCCTAATATCAAGTCCCTGGGCCTCTTGGTTATTGCGAAGAAGTTGTTTGAAGATTATAGCCTATTTCACCAATGTGACCTTGAATGAAGGTCAAGGTCATTTATTTGAACAAACTTGGTAGCCCTTCACCCCAGCATGCTACAGGCCCAATATCAAGTCCCTGGGCCTCTTGGTTATTGAGACGAAGTTGTTTGAAGATTACAGCCTATTTGCCCAATGTGACCTTGAATGAAGGTCAAGGTCATTTATTTGAACAAACTTGGTAGCCCTTGATCCCAGCATGCTACAGCCTAATATCAAGTCCCTGGGCCTCTTGGTTATTGAGAGGAAGTCGTTTGAAGATTATAGCCTATTTCATCTCTGTGACCTTGAATGAAGGTCAAGGTCATTTATTTGAACAAACTTGGTAGCCCTTCACCCCAGCATGCTACAGGCCCAATATCAAGTCCCTGGGCCTCTTGGTTATTGCGAAGAAGTTGTTTGAAGATTATAGCCTATTTCACCCATGTGACCTTGAATGAAGGTCAAGGTCATTTCTTTGAACAAACTTGGTAGCCCTTCACCCCAGCATGCTACAGGCCCAATCTCAAGTCCCTGGGCCTCTTGGTTATTGAGAAGAAGTCGTTTGAAGATTATAGCCTATTTCACCCATGTGACCTTGAATGAAGGTCAAGGTCATTTATTTGAACAAACTTGGTAGCCCTTCACCCCAGCATGCTACAGGCCCAATATCAAGTCCCTGGGCCTCTTGGTTATTGCGAAGAAGTTGTTTGAAGATTATAGCCTATTTCACCCATGTGACCTTGAATGAAGGTCAAGGTCATTTATTTGAACAAACTTGGTAGCCCTTCACCCAAGCATGCTACAGGCCCAATATCAAGTCCCTGGGCCTCTTGGTTATTGCGAAGAAGTTGTTTGAAGATTATAGCCTATTTCACCCATGTGACCTTGAATGAAGGTCAAGGTCATTTCTTTGAACAAACTTGGTAGCCCTTCACCCAAGCATGCTACAGGCCCAATATCAAGTCCCTGGGCCTCTTGGTTATTGAGAAGAAGTTGTTTGAAGACTACAGCCTATTTGCCCCAAGTGACCTTGAATGAAGGTCAAGGTCATTTCTTTGAACAAACTTGGTAGCCCTTGATCCCAGCATGCTATAGGCCTAATATCAAGTCCCTGGGCCTCTTGGTTATTGAGAAGAAGTCGTTTGAAGATTATAGCCTATTTCACCTCTGTGACCTTGAATGAAGGTCAAGGTCATTTATTTGAACAAACTTGGTAGCCCTTCACCCCAGCATGTTACAGGCCCAATATGAAGTTCCTGAGCCTCTTGGTTATTGAGAAGAAGTTGTTTAAATGAAAAAGTTGACGCCGGCCGGACGGACAGACGGACGGACGACGGACGCCGCACCATGGCATAAGCTCACTTGCCCTTCGGGCAGGTGAGCTAAAAATGTATACAAACTCTGTTCCCCTTCCCCCAAGGATGTTCCTGACCAAATCTAGTTAAAATCCATTAAACACTTTATGACTAGTAGCAATTTAAAGACAAATCTCTATTTCCCCTATTTGGCCCCGCCCCTCAGGCCCCTGGGGGTTCAGATTAAACATTTATACAAACTCTGTTCCCCTTCTCCCAAGGATGTTCCTGACCAAATTTGGTTCAAATTCATTCATAACTTTATGATTAGTAGCGATTTAAAGGATTAACCCTATTTCCCCTATTTGGCCCCACCCCTGAGGCCCCTGGGGGTTCATAGTAAAAATTTATACAATTAAACTAGGTTCCCCTTCCCCCAAGGATGTTCCTGACCAAATCTGGTTAAAATCCATTAAAAACTTTATGACTAGTAGCAATTTAAAGACTAATCTCATATTTCCCCTATTTGGCCCCACCCCTCAGGCCCCTGGGGGGCCAGACCAACCGTTTATACAAAATTGGTTCCCCTTCACCCAAGGATGTTTCAGACCAAATATGGATCAAATCCCTTTATTCCTACAGAAGAAGAAGGATTTCAAAGAATTTGCTATATTTCCCCTATTGGGCCCCGCCCCTCAGGCCCCTGGGAGGCCAGACCCACCGTTTTTTTACAAAATTGGTTCCCCTTCACCCAATGATGCTTCAGACCAAACATGGATCAAATCCCTTTATTCCTGCAGAAGAAGAAGGATTTTAAAGAATATGCTATATTCCACTATTGGGCCCCTTCGGGCCAGGTGAGCTAAAAATATACAGAAAGAAACAAGGTACGTGTATAGCCGTCCGAATAAGCCTCTTCAACAACATACTCTATGTAAATAGATATAGGTCATATCCTCACAATCAGTATGATGACTCTTGTTCAAGGTCAAATTTGTTAAAACATTCAAATGATTTGTGGTTAACCAAAAACCAAAGATCATGACATTTGGCTGGTAGGTTCCTATGGAATTACCTTGAATCATTTTCAAGGTCACAGAGGTCAAACATATGAAGTTCTTCTGATCAAGTGAATAACAGGCGAGTGATGCAGGCCCATTGGACCTCTTGTTAGTCAAAAGTCAGTTTAATTTAACATGTCACCAAGTTTTCACAGGTTCATATTTTATTTAACACCTGTGAGTGCCTTATTCCATCTGATCTTAGATAATAAGGTGATAATCTGAAAATTTGAATGGACCAAAAATAAGTTTACCCAAAAGGTATCAAAACAAGAGGCCCATGGGGCCTGTATCGCTCACCTGGTTGGATTTGACCAAATGTCAAAATAATGTTCATGTTCAATTTCTTTTGTTTGTTAACCTCAAACAATGCTATTTATGGTTATAGCGTGGGGATCCCAACTGCTTTAAAGAAATAATGAAGTCCAGACTCTCTGAGTTTACAACATGCATTTATAACTTTATGACTAGTAGTGATTTAAAGGAATTACCTCTATTTCCTATATGGGGCCCCGCCCCTTTTGCCCCTCGGGGGTCAGAGTCACCATTTATGCAAAATCTGTTCCCCTTCCCCCAAGAATGTTTCTTACCAAATTGGATTCAAATCCATTCATAACTTTATGACTAGTAGCGATTTTAAGGAATTACCTCTATTTCCCCATTAGGCCCCGCCCCTTTGGCCCCTTGGGGGTCAGAGTCACCATTTATGCAAAATCTGTTCCCCTTCCCCAAAGAATGCTTCTGACCAAATTGGGTTCAAATCCATTCATAAATTTATGACAAGTAGCGATTTAAAGGAATTACCTCTATTTCCCATATGGGGCCCCGCCCCTTTGGCCCCTTGGGGGTCTGAGTCACCATTTATGCAAAATCTGCTCCCCTTCCCCAAAAGATGTTTCTTATTAAATTGGGTTCAAATCCATTCATAACTTTATGACTAGTAGCGATTTTAAGGAATTACCTCTATTTCCCCATTAGTCCCCGCCCCTTTGGCCACTTGGGGGTCAGAGTCACCATTTATGCAAAATCTGTTCCCCTTCCCCAAAGAATGCTTCTGACCAAATTGGGTTCAAATCCATTCATAAATTTATGACAAGTAGCGATTTAAAGGAATTACCTCTATTTCCCATATGGGGCCCCGCCCCTTTGGCCCCTTGGGGGTCTGAGTCACCATTTATGCAAAATCTGCTCCCCTTCCCCAAAAGATGTTTCTTATTAAATTGGGTTCAAATCCATTCATAACTTTATGACTAGTAGCGATTTTAAGGAATTACCTCTATTTCCCCATTAGTCCCCGCCCCTTTGGCCCCTTGGGGGTCAGAGTCACCATTTATGCAAAATCTGCTCCCCTTCCCCAAAAGATGTTTCTTATTAAATTGGGTTCAAATCCATTCATAACTTTATGACTAGTAGCGATTTGAAGGAATTACCTCTATTTCCCCATTAGGCCCTGCCCCTTTGGCCCCTTGGGGGTCAGAGTCACCATTTATGCAAAATCTGTTCCCCTTTCCTAAAGGATGTTTCTGACCAAATTGGGTTCAAATCCATTCATAACTTTATAACTAGTAGCGATTTGAAGGAATTACCTCTATTTCCCCATTAGGCCCCGCCCCTTTGGCCCCTTGGGGTCAGAGTAACCATTTATGCAAAATCTGTTCCCCTTTCCAAAAGGATGTTTCTTACTAAATTGCGTTAAAAACCATTCATAACTTTATGACTAGTAGCGATTTAAAGGAATTACCTCTATTTCCCATATGGGGCCCCGCCCCTTTGGCCCCTTGGGGGTCAGAGTCACCATTTATGCAAAATCTGTTCCCCTTTCCCAAAGGATGTTTCTTACTAAATTGCGTTAAAAACCATTCATAACTTTATGACTAGTAGCGATTTAAAGGAATTACCTCTATTTCCCATATGGGGCCCCGCCCCTTTGGCCCCTTGGGGGTCAGAGTCACCATTTATGCAAAATCTGTTCCCCAATGATGTTTTTGATCAAATTCGGTTCAAATCTTTTCATAATTTTATGACTAGTAGTGATTTAAAGATATTACCTCTGTTTCCCCATTAGGCCCCGCCCCTTTGGTCCTTTGGTCCTTTGGGGGTCAGAGTAACCATTTATGCAAAATCTGTTCCCCTTTCCCAAAGGATGTTTCTAACTAAATTGCGTTAAAAACCATTCATAACTTTATGACTAGTAGCGATTTAAAGGAATTACCTCTATTTCCCATATGGGGCCCCGCCCCTTTGGCCCCTTGGGGGTCAGAGTCACCATTTATGCAAAATCTGTTCCCCTTTCCCAAAGGATGTTTCTTACTAAATTGCGTTAAAAACCATTCATAACTTTATGACTAGTAGCGATTTAAAGGAATTACCTCTATTTCCCATATGGGGCCCCGCCCCTTTGGCCCCTTGGGGGTCAGAGTCACCATTTATGCAAAATCTGTTCCCCAATGATGTTTTTGATCAAATTCGGTTCAAATCTTTTCATAATTTTATGACTAGTAGTGATTTAAAGATATTACCTCTGTTTCCCCATTAGGCCCCGCCCCTTTGGTCCTTTGGGGGTCGGAGTAACCATTTATGCAAAATCTGTTCCCCTTCACATAAGAATGTTTCTGACCAAATTGGGTTCAAATCCATTCATACCTTTATGACTAGTAGCGATTTGAAGGAATCACCTCTATTTCCCCATTAGGCCCCGCCCCTTTGGCCCCTTGGGGGTCAGAGTCACCATTTATGCAAAATCTAATCCCCATCCCCAAAGGATGTTTCTGACCAAATTGGGTTCAAATCCATTCATAACTTTATGACTAGTAGCGATTTAAAGGAATTGCCTCAATTTCCCCTATTGGGCCCCGCCCCTCAGGCCCCTTGGGGGTCAGAGTAACCATTTATGCAAAATCTGTTCCCCTTCCCCAAAGGATGTTTCTGACCAAATTGGGTTCAAATCCATTCATTACTTTATGACTAGTAGCGATTTGAAGGAATCACCTCTATTTCCCCATTAGGCCCCGCCCCTTTGGCCCCTTGGGGGTCAGAGTCACCATTTATGCAAAATCTGTTCCCCTTCCCCAAAGAATGTTTCTGACCAAATTGGGTTCAAATCCATTCATAACTTTATGACTAGTAGCGATTTAAAGGAATTACTTCTATTTCCCCATTAGGCCCCGCCCCTTTGGCCCCTTGGGGGTCAGAGTAACCATTTATGCAAAATCTGTTCCCCTTCCCCAAAGGATGTTTCTGACCAAATTGGGTTCAAATCCATTCATAACTTTATGACTAGTAGCGATTTAAAGGAATTGCCTCAATTTCCCCTATTGGGCCCCGCCCCTCAGGCCCCTTGGGGGTCAGAGTCACCATTTATGCAAAATCTGATCCCCTTCTGCCAAGGATGTTTCTGACCAAATTTGGTCAAAATCCAATAAGAACTTTTTGACTAATAGCGATTTGAAGCAAATGTTGACGGACGGACGCCGGACGCCGGACGCCGGACGACAGACGACGGACGACGACGGACGACGGACGCTGCACCATGGCATAAGCTCACCGGACCTTCGGTCCAGGTGAGCTAATAAAAACCAATCAGAAACCCAGACACAATTCTGTATCATGTGCCACTAGACATTGTCATAAGTCGTGTCTCTTTATCGGACAGTAAGTCTGTGATGACATATATAAATAACACTTTACACATACATTCCAATATCTCATCTTTACTTCATCCATATCAACAATATTTTAATTTACAACATGTTTTTGAGTGTTCAGATTTCTGCAAACAATTACCCAAGAAAGCATTCAAATCTACAAACTGATTCACTGTCTTTACCGTCATACATGTATACCAAAAGATGATTGCAGACACAGGTTTGATAAACTGCATCAGACAATAGTTTCTCTAATGATGGTACAACTTCATTGTTCTTTGATTAACAATATTTTCATTAGGATCTCAAGTAATAAAATGACAGAATATTGTCAAATCAGATCAATATGTAAGTTTTCATAATGAGGTTTGAAATTCTTCACTCGCAAAAACAGCCATTGGGTCAACATATATCCTCCAGCTCATTCATTACTTAGGCTTCTCACATCACAATGAAATAGAAATTATTAGGGGTCTTCCAGTAAAATATATATCAGATGAGAGGAATCCAGGAATAAAGAAATTATATGCAGTATGGGTGCTGGAGAAAAAGTAACCTATTACAATAGTACTGTTTGAATTGATCTTCTCTATGGACGGTCCCCGTTTCACAAATCTGAAGTCCTCACGTTGGATAGATATTTTACTGGAATAGCACTTATATATCAGCTTCATTGAACTTAAATTTAGGTATAATGATCATAACCAGATATAGTTGTATATTCAATGACTTGGATTTAGTGTCTTACAACATCTTATGCCCGTCCTCCAGTAAACATTAAACACACACAGAAGGGACTATTTACACATCCCTCTTCTCACCAAACAGAGACGTCCTGTACCCACCCCGCTGAGCTTTCCTCATTATATCTTCCATGAAAGTATCAGCATCGAATGCTTCACCTTTACTGATAATGCCCGTTAAATATTCATCACGCTTCGCCTCTCGTTTCTTTATCTTTTCAAATAACTCTTTTCTAATCTCCGACGCTCTTTTCCTTCTCCATTTTTTCAGCTTGTGCTTCTTTCTCATTTTCTTTCTAATCTTTAGGATATTTTTAGCATGTTTTCCTATATCATTTGAATTTGTCGTTGGCATTTCAATTTGATCTGGCGATGATGAATTTGGTAAAACAATTTCTTGACCTACAATAGATATTATATTCGGACAATCGTAGCTTGTAGTGGTCTTTTCAGCAATGTCAAGTATGGCTACATCTGCTACCAGACGAAGAGATGGGCATTTATACTCCAAGTCTAAGCCCTGGGAGACCGAATCCAAAGCAATCCTAGTCCTCGAGTCGGACCAGGGGATGTCCTTCCTGGTCTCTGAATCAGACACTAGGGTATCTTTCACATCATAAAATATCCCTGGTAGCACTCCTGGTCCAGCTTGGGGACCTAGAAAGAGAACATTCCAATCAAGGAAAACCACCAAAGCAAGAACACAATATTGACAGGTGAAGTGTAGAGAATGGGTTTGATAGCTATTTCACTTTGAAATTACAGACACAATTGTTTATTGTGCTAATTAGCGATCAAACCAGTTTATACTATATTACCATGGTACACTATTCTTGTTGTACTGTACTTAACCAAAATCCAGCTTAACTACTTGTCTACGAATGATGAAACAACAAGAGGCACATAGGGCCTGTATCGCTCACCTGGTTGGATTTGACCAAACATCAAAATAATGTTCATGTTCTATTAGTTAATACCTATATTTGTTGATGTCAAACAAGGCTATATATGGTTATGGGGTGGGGAAAGACCCCAGGGCCTAGTTTTACATCATGATTGTATTCATCTCTTTATGCCCAACAATGCTATACATGGTTGTAGGGTGGGGATCTCAATGGTTTCAAAGATATATCAAAGAAACTAAGTCCCTAGGTTTGGGAAAAGACCCAAAGGAATCAAACCTATTCAGTTTCACAGGGATCAGTTGAAAAAATGTAGCAAATATCCAGATAAAAATATATATATATATATATGTCTGGAAATAAACAAGAATTTTAACAAAAATAGTCGAATCAAAATAATGTTCAGGGAAACACAATATAATTATCATGATGAAAAGCATTCTAAGTTTAAAACGAGATATGTTGAAAATCTGTAAGAAGAAATCTCCATATGATAAACTTAAAATGACTGGCCGTGTAACCTCTAACATCCCAAATTGTCATTTTTTCAAAGTTAGGATTTTGATTATATTAAACAGCTAGATTACATTTAAATGTTAAACAGTGTCATGCTATTACTTCTTTTTCATGAATCTATCATTAAATCCACAAATCACGATTATTTACATTTCCAGGCTTCATTCCGGTAACAACTCGGATTGAAAATGGTGGTCCGGTAAATTTATTAAAATGGAATATAAAGCAAAAACAAACGGAAAAATAATTTATTCAAAGTTTATATTTGTTCAGCTTGGTGTCGCATATTTTTAACGACCGATGCTGCCATTTTCTAAATAGGTTACTTGAAGCGATGGAAAGTTGAAGCAAAGTGCATATAGTGGCAAATTATTAACAACTTATATATAATTATATATAATTAGTGTGAATTAGTGATTTGACTGTTTAAATGAGATATTTACACAAACTGTAAATACACACCGTTGTCATCAAGTTTAATCAAATACTGATATCATTGCATCTTTCTTTCTGCCATGAAACCAGGGCGGAACTTATGCAGTTTCAAATAGGGTGAAAAAATTAGGTTGCTAAATGTCCGTTGGCATCAGAACAAAAAAAAATTGCCAGAGACCTTTGGCTAGCTAAGTATTGCTATTAGGCCTTTCGACTTTTCAGAGGATGAGAATGCCCATAGAATTGACTCCCTGATGTATATACCTGCTATATGGGTAGATATGGATGCCGCCTGTCCATGTTTGCAGGTGGTTGCTATGGAAACTCTTTGTAGTCTGCTGCACAGCCGGCCAACAGAGATGATCGCTCTTGCAGCCATCTTATCTTGCAGATCTCTGAAAAAAGGGTTATTTGAATTTAAAAACATGGCTGTGATGTCATAAATTGTTATAAGAGTACTTCATCCATCAGAAAACTAGGCCACCTCTAGCTGACCAATGAGTTACCTGTCACTGTCCAATACAAGTGTACAAAGTATGCACTTATCGGACTGCTATAAAAGCTACTGATCTAGAGTACAGGGGTAACTAGCTGCGATAACGCAGCTCTGGACGATGGACGGACAATTTCTGACATTTAGTCGTTGTCAGAGCTACGATTCCTTTCCATTATTTATTGACAGTAGTGTTGCAAAACAATGAACCTTGATAATGCTACAAACAGCTGATGTCATGTAACTTTGCAGTAATATTTGGTATATATTTAAACATTTCTAATGCAATTACGGTAATTATTTAGCAATGTTTAAGTCCACCATTACACCCATAAATCTTTAATTCGCACATTTCAATATCACACTACTCAGAGTTCTCTCAGTAATCCGCCATGATACTTATCGGAGAACTCTGGTGAGGATGCTGATCCAAATATGGTATCTGTGACCATATATGGATGAAGCTATGATAAAAAAAAATTATCAGATAAATCTAGCCAGTTTTTTGTCAGTCATGTACGTGAAGAAAGCACATTTCATTTTTGTGTGTAATTATTCAATTTCAGAATGTTTGACCTTACTCACAGAGGAATACGACTCCAAATCTGTGAATATATTGAAACCACGCAGGAAATCTCATTAATAGCATCAATTTATTTTGATTGTCTTACAAGGAAATTGACCTTTACACTTGAATCAATTCAAAGACGGTGGTATACGTATGTTTGAACTGATTTCTCTGTGTGTTTTGCTCGTTTTGGATTTTACCATTTCTTGTCAAAGAAATGACAAAATGTGCAGGTTTATGGATTGAATGTTGATAATAGATACCATAACAAGAGGCCCATGGGCCTTAACGGTCACCTGATTTTTGAAATATTTCAGTAAATTTGCATGAAAGAATGAATTTCAAAACAAATAAAACAAATGATAGTCAAAAATGTGATTTCCCTATAACTATAGTAAAGTTTATCCCCTCCCATGGGGCAAACGTGAGACCCCAGGGCTAGGAAATTCACAATTATGGTAAAGCACATTTAGACCCTTCCATCTGTGAAGAGTATTTAATTCTTCCTTATTTGGGTTGTAAGAAGAAGATTTTTAAAATTTCAGTAAATTTGACCCTTTTTGGCCCCGCCCATCAGCCCCTGGGGGTCAATCAGGGCCAACATGTACATACCATCAAACTGTCATCCTAAGCTGATAATGTTAACTAAGTTAGAATGAATTCAAATAAAAATTAAACAAATAATAGTCAAAAATGTGATTTCCCTATATAAACTATAGTAAAATTTACCCCCTCCCCAGGGGCAAACGTGAGAACCCAGGGTCATGAAATTCACAATTTTGGTAAAGCACCTTCAGACCCTTCCATCTATGAAGAGTATTTGATTCTACCATATCTGAGAGTAGAAAAGAAGATTTTTGAAATTTCAGTCAATTTGATCCTTTTTACCCCGCCCACCAGCCCCTGGGGGTCAACTAGGGCCAAAATGTACATTCCATCAAACTGTCATCTCATGTTGATAATTTGAACCAAGTTAGAATGAATTCCAATTCAAATCCAACAAATAATAGTCAAAAATGTGATTTCCCAATATAAACTATAGTAAAGTTTACCCCCTCCCCATGGGAAAACGTGAGACCCCAGGGTCATGAAATTCACAATTTTGGTAAAGTACTTTAAGACCCTTCCATCTATGAAGAGTATTTGATTCTACCATATCTGAGAGTAGAAAAGAAGATTTTTGAAATTTCAGCCAATTTGACCCTTTTTGGCCCCGCCTCTCAGGCCCCTGGCGGATGGGGACCATATAATTCACAATTTTAGTTGACCTTTAGCCATAGAAGCTCCCTGCCAAATTTCATTGAATTTGGTTCAATGGTTTTGAAGAAGAAGTTGAAAATGTAAATTGTTTACGGACGGACGACGACGGACAAAAGGCGATAAGAATAGGTCACTTGAGACTTTGTCTCAGGTGACCTAATAATCAATTTACATGTGTTTTTATCCAAGTAAATTATAATCATATGCATAGCTTAATACTGCCCAATTTGAATAACATCGGTGCTTGCTACACTATAGGCAACAGGAGGGACTCCATACCCTGCCGGAGTGCAGTGCAGGCAGGGTATGAATATTCGTTCTAAGGTGTAACATCTAGGAGAATGAGGAAATGTAGCAGCCAGACTGGGGTTTGAACCAGGACCCTCCGAACACTGGACGGACACTCTACCAACTAAGCTATCTGATCGCCTTAGATCGACCCAATCAAGTTCCGCTACATTCCTCCCTCCTTTTCAAGTGTTCGCCCCCAAATTAGAACACAAGACACAAGTTTGGATCTCCCCTCGCTAAGCGAGTAAGCGTACTCCCAATGCAAGGGTCGGCAAGCTTGCCAATTATGTAACAGGAGAAAGTGTAGCAACTAGACCGGGGTTCAACCCCACACCCTCCAAAATTCTAGATGGACACATGTACACCTCCAACTAGACCTAATCTATCCGATAGCCGAAGATCGACCAGGACCAGTTCCGCTACACAGGTATGTAGCGAAACTATTATAAAATCGGGTCGATCATCGGCTAGTGTTCGGAGTACTCCTATAACATAAGAGGCCGCTGGTCGGCTCTTTTTCTATCGGATATTATTTTGCCGACTGCGACCTCTTATTTCCGAAGCACTAATTCTTTGATGCAGTTTCCGCCCGAAATCCGGGCGGAACTAAATATGCTTGAAAAAAACACTTAAGAGGTTGACAGGTCATTACAACGATGTCTACGTATCATGTATGCAATATTTATCCCATATGTATGTCACAGACACAAATATATAGTATAATACGGTGTATAACACACAAAATACATGCCCATGTCGTTGTAGCACTTTTCTAGTCGTTTTTAAAAATGGCTGCCTAAAGGTTGATACAAAATAGTTTTTGTTATTTCAAACGGAACGAAATGATACAGACTTTGTTGTATTCCGCTTGTTTGACATAGGTTTTAATCCATTTTTGTATTAACCGGCAAATCACGTGGTATTTTTACTATCACTAACGGCAGTATTGTCTGCTTGCGCTCTGCTCCGCTTCGGAAGAAGAAAACTTCATAATATGTGTTTGTTGGACACCGTTGATCATTTAAATGTAAGTTGACACGCTATATTTTTGCAATAAACGAACTTTGAAAATTTCATCGTCAGCATCGGGAAAATCAGCTATGGGCAGTTAGAGGTTACACGGCGCTAGTCAAAAGTATCTCGCCGTGTAAAACCTCTAACATTGTTGGAGTAGTGTTCGGAGGACCCGGGTTAGAACCCCGCTCTGACCGTGCATTTTCCCACTCCTACTTACAGGTACTATATAGCCTCGTATTACTATATACAATTTTATATAGTAATACGAGGCTATATAGTATATATACAAATATAATTGCTTACCCAAAGTACCTGTGTGTAAAACCTCTACTGAAATAACATTGTTGGAGTAGAACAACTAACACGACAGTTACTGGTAAGATTTGTCATGAATAGGCCTACACATGCTAGATAATTGTAAACATAGAAATACAGTTTTTTCATATATAGAGTTTTCGATCGAAAGTAAGCTTTGTTGCATTTGATTACAGTATGCTAATGACAAATCGGAGATTCATACCAATCGCCCGTTCATCCAACCAAGGGCGCAGCCATGTTTCATTCGTAATCTCTAAAAATTGAGAAATGTTTTGTTTATTTTGAGGTACATAAAATACAAATTGTTTTTAACAATCAAAACGTATATTCTAACATACATAACTTATTTACACATTAGTGATATATAGAATTAATTTCTTAGCATTTCTTTAATTTGTTTGAGAGTAGTAAATATCATTCGGATACTCTCTAATTATGATAATAGAATGTCTATGAAAACGGTAGAGGATTCCACAGTAACAGGTGCTCGTGATGCTGACGACTCTGGCTGATCATGAGAGGAGTACAATTCTGACAAAACACAGCTGACATCCTCATTTAATCCATAACAGTCGTCATGAACCCCCAGGGTTTTTATTTGAAGGTAAACACAACAGGTTTCAATACTTTGGTATATTTCTAGAAAGGAATGTTTTCAAAGAAACAACCGTAAATGGACGTGATGGAGTGTCACATTAGGTGATACAGTACAGACTATATATCGATTTACCCGTATATGTTGTGAAATGAATCGATAATGACGTTTAACCTTGGGTTGATAGATGTCGGTAGAGCAATATCGTAAGTATGCTGGTGCATAATGTCAACTGGTGTCGACCACGGGCTTGCTGTAATGGTTTATTGAATATAATTAGTAAGTCTTATGTGCAAAAAGAAATAGTGTAATTATGTTATGCACATCAACATGCTAGATGTTTAGATTTTTTCACAATATACAAAAGAAAATAATTTAATTTTACACCAAATTTTGAAACAAAGTAACACTTGTTCAGGAAGGCTATTCTCAGAGTCTTGTTTCAGCTTCCTGAACATTCAGTACATATATTGTATACGTAGTAGACCGAGTTTCCTGTAGCCCGAGTTTTCTCTGGCCCTGTTACCATGTCTGGTGTAGGGCCAGAGAGCACTACTATATGAAAACATGGAATTATCCGACACCATTTGGTGTCGCTAAGAATTTGGTGAAATACAATAAAATCGGGTGTGACATAACACCTACCTTACATATATGGATAAATGAGATATCTATTTACCCCAAAACACCCCTTTAGTCCCACTTAGGTGTTTTATTTCGTCTGTATAGACCCTCGTTGTACACTAGCCAAAATTTCATACTTGACTCGGCGCCATATTGCTAACCATGTAGGTCGCGGTCGGCCTAATTACCCTAATCAGTGCGCGATGGAGCGAAAAGAAAAAAAATACAACATTTATTTTTATATATTTTACCGCTTATAATTCATAAATAATGAATTTTTAAATTGGATATAACAGGTTTTGGGAAATAATAAGCTTAGTTTTCTTATTTTAAACAATGTAAGACGAAAAACACAATAAATGATACGTGGTCTTTTCGGTCCATTGCGTTCCGATTCGGGTGGTTAGTCGTACTGTCACTTACAAAATGGCGGGTCAGCAGTACGAAACTTTGACTAGCGTAAAGCGAGGGTCTATACGGGCGGAATAAACCACCTAGATTGGACTAAATGGGTGTTCCAGGGTAAATAGATATCTCATTTATCCATATATGTAAGGTAGGTGTTATGTCACACCCGATTTTATTGTATATCCACCAAATTCTTAGCGACACCAAACGGTGTCGGATAATTCCACGTTTTCATATAGTAGTGCGCTCTGGCCCTACACCAGACATGGTAACAGGGCCAGAGAAAACTCGGGCTAAGTTTCCTGGTGCTATGTGGCTGGTATTATTTGGACTGCATGTCCTCGCATGTATTTTTTCCATGATTTAAATTTATACAGTATTACAAAAAATCTAGATAAGAAATGTACAGTGTATATCGAATTTGAAATTTTAACGGCGTCATTGAATTGGATGAGGAAAAAAACCATTAACATATACAACAAACATTGAAACGTATCTTTGATGCAGATTGTGCTTTATATATATCATCCTTGACAGATCAAAAAGAGCATTCACATTTATGAGATTCAATTGTTTATAATTTATTTATTTATCTATTTTTTACATGTTTGTCATTCTTGGATATTAATTCATATCCTTTTATATTTCAGGCAATTATCATCGTTCACTTTATCCTTGTGATATGGTAAGTAATCTCCCTTGGTCGAACTCACCAGACAGCGAAATGAATATCACTTAAGTTTCTAACACTTGCTTCATTTTTCCAGGTCAAAATTAGGTTACTCTGACCTATATTTTGCTGATCAAATTATTTCCAGATCCTAGTTTCTTCACATAGATATATAAACCTCATAACATGTTTCATTGAGGATCATCCGATGTGAAGGGTACTAAATAAAATTACATTATTCAATAGTAAATTTCTTAATTCAATAGTAAATTACTTAACACCTTTATTATTTCACCAACATCAGTAGAAATTGCTGCCATACAACCTGAATCATATACGAAAGAAGCTTAAATGTTTTCTATTACAGGATGTTTGTTAAGTCGCTCTAACTTGATGGGTTACTAGATTCATCTTTTTCATGTTTATTTTCTTTAATGATTCAGGGCGTCCATGATGGAAGGGTACCTGCCCCCGGCCTACTGGGCTATGAACCTGTTTATCTTGACCCTGGGAGTGTGGGGCGTGGCATGTCCTGAGTCAGCTGATGCTATCCTCATGGTAATGATTGTTTATGTGTCATCAAGTTGTACAGTAAAACATGAATAAGTTAAAGTCAGTGGAACCAAGTTAGATATTCAACTCCACCTGTGTATAAACAAAGGGACCAATGACTGATAGCCTCAAACTAACATTAGGGTCTGTTAACACTTATAGCTGACCAGTCACAATCAGTCAATTGGACCATGCAAACAAAAGTCCAGAGTTTTTACCCCTATATAATGTGACGCCTAGATGTTTAACACACAAAAAAAGGAAATTTTAATACAACAGTAATTGAAATATCTGATTAATTCAGGAAGATAAGGAACAGAAAAAATCAGAACAAAAAAAAAACCAATATTCAGTTCATCCGTTAATTATTTAATTTTTTTTCTTTCCCAGTTTCTGATTTTACACCTCGTTAGCATCCTGCAAGACATCATCTTCATAGCCATACATCAGCCACTTGGCTATGATGTCTTTGAGAGACCCAACAGTAATAGAGGTAGGTATTCTCAGCAGAGTACGTGTGTGTGTCACTGAATCTGTTATATAGTTTTGTTGTGTTTATCCTGTTATGTGATACTTATAAAATGGTCTAATCTACTTTCTTAAATTTCAGTGTCAGAATTCCGGTTCTCTACAGGGTATCCTTTTCAATGTCTGATAACAATTTGATTGAATTGTGTTTTTTTTTTTTTTTTTTTTTTTAATTTTTTTTTTGGGGGGGGGGCGGGGGGAGGTGTCTGAGAATTTCACACACCAGATTCAATAAATTTGATCTCCGGTAACTTCCTAGTGGTCAGTATAATATATATATAGTATTGTTATGTTTAAGTCTGATCATGATTACACTGAAAGAACAAGGTGCTGGTGGGAAAGCTCAGTAGTTAGGAGACAACTGATAAAATCTGGGGTGAAGAGGTTTGTGGTTTGGACATCCCTACTCAGTTTATGTTTCTTAGGAAGTTAATACTCTGTGTTCCACAAACTATTATGTCTGAGCAAATTACTACAGTAGATGTGGATAACACGTAATTTTGTACAGTGATGTGGCCTCCAGCAATGTCAAGGACATCCTGCCTCCAAAACCTGGCACGTCCTTAAATGACCCTGGCTGTTAATAGGACGTTAAACAAAATAAACCAAACCTGCCTCAAAATTGAGCTTGGCTGTTCAGGGGAGCAATAAACATCTAACAAAAACTGGCAGACAAACGGGGTGTTCACTGAACGCCAACATTTTTTTTTAACAATAGGTAGGTGTTGTTTCAGGGAACAATGGGAAATGAATTATATACTGCTTCATATCATATAAGTTGTCAATGACTAACATACCTTGATAATGATTATGACTGAAATTTAGTGATAAGTACTCTTTACCGTAAAAACTCGTGTAATTTGCGCACCAGTGTAATTTACGCAGGTACTCTTTTGGGCTGAAAGTGCTGAAAAAAAAATCTATCCGTATATTTTGCGCATGACAAGTTCTGACCAAAAACAATGTCCAGGAGGTCCCGAAAATGATGTATAAAAATGACAATAACCCAGATTAACACAAAACTTTGCTTAAAATCATTTTAATAAATACTTGGTGGTACTCAATTCAAGAAATACATAGATAAGTTACCCAGTACCCCTATATCCAGTAAGTCAATATGTATATACATTTATGAACATTTCAAGTAACTTAACTGATCTTCAGCATGAGCATTGTGAATTTGATCCTGAAGCCGTTCTCATCATTCCTCCTGTACCGTATTTTCAAGGAGAGGGGTGGAGAATATGGTAACATAAACATTCCAGGATTCCCCAACTTTGGTAAGTTTTTTTGTGTTTTGCTTCCCTAATAAAATAACATATGCCTTGAACCTTTCATTCTATTTGTCAAATTTTAATCTGTTATTTTCTCTTTTCATATGATTATTAAATAAAATATCCCAGATGTAAAAAAAATCTGACCCCTCAGAATGACACATAACATTCTGATAAGAGAATAAATTTTTATATTGGATTTGATGTTAATATATGCTACATTATTCACTGTGTTGTTTCAATATGTGAGAGTTGTCTACCCTTTCCATATGTAAACAGCAAGTTTTTGGGAATTGTGCAAAAAAATTTAAATCATTTCAATTGATGCAAAAATATTAGATGATTTCAAATGGGTGTGATGTTCATATTTCTCAGGAAATCTTCAAAACGAGAATGGAATATTGTAGGAAATGAGACAATAAAAGTTTATCAGGATATGAGTTCACGGTGGCTTTATGGATTTAGTGTTTATGATCTTTTACTGTCTTTTGGTCTTTTGAAGATTTATGTAAATGTAAGTACAGTAAGAGATTGGTATGCAGGAGCTGTCCCAATCACCTGCTTCTGGATTGGAATTTGTGATTTTGTGATTGCTTTTATTTATCTAAGAATTACTTGTATCAGTTCTTTTGAGCATGTCATTATTTTAACATTTCATATTTAATTATTGTTAAGATGACTGATCAGATCCCCAATATTAATCTATGTTTTACTTAGTAACTATATACTTGTGCAATGTAATTGTGATATATGACTCTTTCATAAACAAATTGATTGATTAATTGATTGTGGTTATTAACCTTGATTGTGGTTATTAACCTTGATTGTGGTTATTAACCTTGATTGTGGTTATTGACCTTGATTGTGGTTATTGATCTTGATTGTGTTTATTGACCTTGATTGTGTTTATTGACCTTGATTGTGGTTATTGATCTTGATTGTGTTTATTGACCTTGATTGTGGTTATTGACCTTGATTGTTGACCTTGATTGTGGTTATTGACCTTGATTGTGGTTATTGACCTTGATTGTGTTTATTGACCTTGATTGTGGTTATTGACCTTGATTGTGGTTATTGACCTTGATTGTGTTTATTGACCTTGATTGTGGTTATTGACTTTGATTATGTTTATTGACCTTGATTGTGTTTATTGACCTTGATTATGTTTATTGACCTTGATTGTGTTTATTGACCTTGATTGTGGTTATTGACCTTGATTGTTGACCTTGATTGTGGTTATTGACCTTGATTGTGGTTATTGACCTTGATTGTGTTTATTGACCTTGATTGTGGTTATTGACCTTGATTGTGGTTATTGACCTTGATTGTGGTTATTGACCTTGATTATGTTTATTGACCTTGATTGTGGTTATTGATCTTGATTATGTTTATTGACCTTGATTGTGGTTATTGACCTTGATTGTGGTTATTGACTTTGATTATGTTTATTGACCTTGATTGTGTTTATTGACCTTGATTATGTTTATTGACCTTGATTGTGGTTATTGACCTTGATTGTGATTATTGACCTTGATTGTGTTTATTGACCTTGATTATGTTTATTGACCTTGATTGTGGTTATTGACCTTGATTGTGGTTATTAACCTTGATTGTGTTTATTAACCTTGATTGTGTTTATTAACCTTGATTATGTTTATTGACCTTGATTGTGGTTATTGACCTTGATTGTGTTTATTAACCTTGATTGTGGTTATTGACCTTGATTGTGGTTATTGACTTTGATTATGTTTTTTGACCTTGATTGTGTTTATTGACCTTGATTGTGGTTATTGACCTTGATTGTGGTTATTGACCTTGATTGTGTTTATTAACCTTGATTGTGTTTATTGACCTTGATTGTGGTTATTGACCTTGATTATGGTTATTGACCTTGATTGTGGTTATTGACCTTGATTGTGGTTATTGACCTTGATTGTGGTTATTGACCTTGATTGTGGTTATTGACCTTGATTGTGGTTATTGATCTTGATTGTGTTTATTGACCTTGATTGTGGTTATTGACCTTGATTGTTGACCTTGATTGTGGTTATTGACCTTGATTGTGGTTATTGACCTTGATTGTGTTTATTGACCTTGATTGTGGTTATTGACCTTGATTGTGGTTATTGACCTTGATTGTGTTTATTGACCTTGATTGTGGTTATTGACTTTGATTATGTTTATTGACCTTGATTGTGTTTATTGACCTTGATTATGTTTATTGACCTTGATTGTGTTTATTGACCTTGATTGTGGTTATTGACCTTGATTGTTGACCTTGATTGTGGTTATTGACCTTGATTGTGGTTATTGACCTTGATTGTGTTTATTGACCTTGATTGTGGTTATTGACCTTGATTGTGGTTATTGACCTTGATTGTGGTTATTGACCTTGATTATGTTTATTGACCTTGATTGTGGTTATTGATCTTGATTATGTTTATTGACCTTGATTGTGGTTATTGACCTTGATTGTGGTTATTGACTTTGATTATGTTTATTGACCTTGATTGTGTTTATTGACCTTGATTATGTTTATTGACCTTGATTGTGGTTATTGACCTTGATTGTGATTTTTGACCTTGATTGTGTTTATTGACCTTGATTATGTTTATTGACCTTGATTGTGGTTATTGACCTTGATTGTGGTTATTAACCTTGATTGTGTTTATTAACCTTGATTGTGTTTATTAACCTTGATTATGTTTATTGACCTTGATTGTGGTTATTGACCTTGATTGTGTTTATTAACCTTGATTGTGGTTATTGACCTTGATTGTGGTTATTGACTTTGATTATGTTTTTTGACCTTGATTGTGTTTATTGACCTTGATTGTGGTTATTGACCTTGATTGTGGTTATTGACCTTGATTGTGTTTATTAACCTTGATTGTGTTTATTGACCTTGATTGTGGTTATTGACCTTGATTATGGTTATTGACCTTGATTGTGGTTATTGACCTTGATTGTGGTTATTGACCTTGATTGTGGTTATTGACCTTGATTGTGGTTATTGACCTTGATTGTGGTTATTGACCTTGATTGTGTTTATTGACCTTGATTGTGGTTATTGACCTTGATTGTGGTTATTGACCTTGATTGTGTTTATTGACCTTGATTATGTTTATTGACCTTGATTGTGGTTATTGACCTTGATTGTGTTTATTGACCTTGATTATGTTTATTGACCTTGATTGTGGTTATTGACCTTGATTGTGGTTATTAACCTTGATTGTGTTTATTAACCTTGATTGTGGTTATTAACCTTGATTATGTTTATTGACCTTGATTGTGGTTATTGACCTTGATTGTGGTTATTGACTTTGATTATGTTTATTGACCTTGATTGTGTTTATTGACCTTGATTGTGGTTATTGACCTTGATTGTGATTATTGACCTTGATTGTGGTTATTGACCTTGATTGTGGTTATTGACCTTGATTGTGGTTATTGACCTTGATTGTGGTTATTGACCTTGATTATGTTTATTGACCTTGATTGTGGTTATTGATCTTGATTGTGGTTATATTGACCTTGATTGTGTTTATTGACCTTGATTGTGGTTATTGACCTTGATTGTGGTTATTGACCTTGATTATGTTTATTGACCTTGATTGTGGTTATTGACCTTGATTGTGGTTATATTGACCTTGATTGTGTTTATTAACCTTGATTGTGGTTATTGACTTTAATTATGTTTATTGACCTTGATTGTGTTTATTGACCTTGATTATGTTTATTGACCTTGATTGTGGTTATTGACCTTGATTGTGGTTATTGACCTTGATTGTGTTTATTGACCTTGATTGTGGTTATTGACCTTGATTGTGGTTATTGACTTTGATTATGTTTTTTGACCTTGATTGTGGTTATTGACCTTGATTGTGGTTATTAACCTTGATTGTGGTTATTAACCTTGATTGTGGTTATTGACCTTGATTGTGGTTATTGACCTTGATTGTGGTTATTAACCTTGATTGTGGTTATTGACTTTGATTGTGGTTATTAACCTTGATTGTGTTTATTGACCTTGATTGTGTTTATTGACCTTGATTGTGGTTATTAACCTTGATTGTGGTTATTAACCTTGATTGTGGTTATTGACCTTGATTGTGGTTATTTACCTTGATTGTGTTTATTGACCTTGATTGTGGTTATTGACCTTGATTGTGTTTATTGACCTTGATTGTGGTTATTAACCTTGATTATGGTTATTAACCTTGATTGTGGTTATTGACTTTGATTGTGGTTATTGACCTTGATTATGTTTATTAACCTTGATTGTGGTTATTGACCTTGATTGTGGTTATTGACATATTGATATAAACTTCATTGTACAGAGGATAATTGATATAATATTGATATAAACTTCATTGTACAGAGGATAATTGATATAATATTGATATAAACTTCATTGTACAGAGGATAATTGATATAATATTGATATAAACTTCATTGTTGATGTATTTTGCAGGCAATTCACCAACTACAGGAGGGCAGTACGAGAACATCGACCAACCTGTACCGACCAATCAGGTGGATTCTCCTGATGACCCCTACGGTGACAAGTCTCCAGTCCATCCCTAGTGGCCCGAGATCAGAATATGTTTCCAGCGTTGTGATGGATAAAGGGGAGATAACTCTACACTTCACTTGAGAAAGATGGTGAATGCTATGGGTTTACGTATAGTGTTATCTTGATTTTAGGAAATTGGAAAGCAAAAGGTAGAAATCTGAGACTACCAGTAGATTTTTTAAAAGAGTTATTCCTCTAAATTAGCATATAACTGGTTATTTTTGTGGTAGGCAATAACACCAGGTTGTTTTTCAAGTACATGACCGCAAAATAGCAAAAACATTCATTGGCACTTTCTGATTCTGAAGGAAAGACAGGCTAGTTTGGTAACAAAGCGAGGAGGTAGAGTTAGGCTAGTTTGGTTACAAAGCTAGGAGGTAGAGTTCGGCTAGTTTGGTTACAAAGCTAGGAGGTAGAGTTGGAAATCACTTTAAAGTTATGATCGATCGTAACAGCCACATCTACACAAGATACCCAGCTCACCGGTCAACACCATGTTTACCAATATCATCATGTAGCCCTAAATCCTACTAGTGTTGTTCTGCTAATTGATTGAATCAATGCTTAAATGTTTTATTGCTATGACTGATCAGTCATGATTTTCTACATATGTGATCAATCGTCTCAAATCAACACTAATAAATTCCAGGTTACCATGTAAGAAGCCAATTTTCAGTCGACAGTACTTGCTTTGTAAAAAAGTTTGACAACTGCTATTAAAACTACTAAATATTGAAATAGCAAAATTTAAACTAAACATTTTTGGAAGCAAATCTGAGAAATTTGCAACCACAAAAATAACCTTTTTTATTACATTTTTACCAGTGAAATATCGAAAAATATTCAATCTATAAAAGTGATATTTTCACTAGTGAAAAGTGAAAAATATCACTTTTTATGATTTGACCGATCAAATCATTGCTTACAAATGACAATAGGGAAAATAGACAGCTTATTTGGTATATTTTGCTATAAAATGTAATAAACAGAATATCTAACTGTGCTCACTTGTGAAAAATATCAAAATATTAACCGTACTCGTGAAATGTTTTTGGTATTTCTGAAGACACTGTTAGATATCCTCTAAATACGGTATGTATGGATATTTATGTAGAGAAACTGGTATTTGAATTGTTGAGCAATGGAATATCATTCATCTGATTTTTCTTGTTGATCTTTTACAATAAGTTTGATTTTCTTCTTAACCATATATGGACTTTTTACATGCAATGATACGAGTAGAAAGATTTAAAAAAAAAAATATGTTTCAAAGTACAAGTTTGTTACTTGAATGAGAGCTTTACATAAAATTATTTATCATCCTTAACAAAATCTATGTAAAATTTTGCTGTACACCAACTTCTTTAACCAGAAATCTGTTCAGCTTGTGAAACTTTATTTGCAATATGGACTTACATCTATAGATTATACCTGTATGTTGGCTTCACTCTTTACTTGATCTTCTTATCAAATGGGTTTGAAATCTTTACAATATTATAAATCTACGTGCATATCCTGTAGTCATGTAATCATTATTCGTTAACATTTTTAATATATTTTTATGCGAGGTAGAAAAGCTTCTGAGTCAGGTTGAGGTTTGCTTAATATGATATTTTACATGATGAACAATAGCGATACCTTACCCCAATACTACTGTACACAAAATCATATTTACATTGCCAAATGGCAGGATTCCTGATACTGTATATATATATATTGTTGTTTTTATCTTACATCATTTTAACATTCCATTTTGTTCTGCTTATTATATATACATCATTATACAGAATATACTTTTAAATGTAATACTTTTACTGCTTTATATTACCTTTCAACAATTTTAAATGCATGTCAATTTATGTTATGGGAAATAGTTAATATTAGATATTGGCCTGAGAGCTATAGGAAATAGTTAATATTAGATATTGGCCGGAGAGCTATAGGAAATAGTTAATATTAGATATTGGCCTGAGAGCTGTGGGAAATAGTTAATATTAGATATTGGCCTGAGAGCTATAGGAAATAGTTAATATTAAATATTGGCCTGAGAGCTATGGGAAATAGTTAATATTAGATATTGGCCTGAGAGCTGTGGGAAATAGTTAATATTAGATATTGGCCTGAGAGCTATGGGAAATAGTTAATATTAGATATTGGCCTGGGAGCTATGGGAAATAGTTAATATTAGATATTGGCCTGAGAGCTGTGGGAAATAGTTAATATTAAATATTGGCCTGAGAGCTATGGGAAATAGTTAATATTAGATATTGGCCTGAGAACTGTGGGGAATAGTAAATATTAGATATTGGCCTGAGAGCTATGGGAAATAGTTAATATTAGATATTGGCCTGAGAGCCGTGGGAAATAGTTAATATTAGATATTGGCCTGAGAGCTGTGGGAAATAGTTAATATTAGATATTGGCCTGAGAGCTATGGGAAATAGTTAATATTAAATATTGGCCTGAGAGCTATGGGAAATAGTTAATATTAGATATTGGCCTGAGAGCTATAGGAAATCGTTAATATTAGATATTGGCCTGAGAGCTATGGGAAATAGTTAATATTAAATATTGGCCTGAGAGCTATGGGAAATAGTTAATATTAGATATTGGCCTGAGAGCTATAGGAAATCGTTAATATTAGATATTGGCCTGAGAGCTATGGGAAATAGTTAATATTAAATATTGGCCTGAGAGCTATGGGAAATAGTTAATATTAGATATTGGCCTGAGAGCTGTGGGAAATAGTTAATATTAGATATTGGCCTGAGAGCTGTGGGAAATAGTTAATATTAGATATTGGCCTGAGAGCTATGGGAAATAGTTAATATTAGATATTGGCCTGAGAGCTATGGGAAATAGTTAATATTAAATATTGGCCTGAGAGCTGTGGGAAATAGTTAATATTAGATATTGGCCTGAGAGCTATGGGAAATAGTTAATATTAGATATTGGCCTGAGAGCTGTGGGAAATAGTTAATATTAGATATTGGCCTGAGAGCTATGGGAAATAGTTAATATTAGATATTGGCCTGGGAGCTATGGGAAATAGTTAATATTAGATATTGGCCTGAGAGCTGTGGGAAATAGTTGTAAGTGAACCAATATTAGTATTTTGTTTATGCTTTATAGCACATTTTCAGACATTCTGGAGGCCTAGATTAAGATTCTCAGGCCCCTGTGGCGGAGTCTGCAGCAGATGTCTGATTCATGTACTACACCATTATTTAATTCTACAACTGTCAGGGTTCTATAGAATGTCCTTATACATTGGAGTAAAAATTCTAGGCAATTCTACACAATTTTTAATTATCCACTGTTTTATATGAAGTGATTAAAAATTAAAGCCATATAGCTTTACAGCTTGTGATCAAATGATTGTGCAATATTTCGTATTTCAGCCATATTATGTATTTATTAACACTTGTCCAACGGCCATTTGTCTAACAATTTTCACTTGAGCATTTGATGCAATAACAACACACAAAACATCTGAATTTCGTATTTTCAAACTTAAATTTTCTTCAGGGAAAGTATATATTTCAATGAGTTATGCAAAAATCTTCAGCTTAGTAATTTTGTTCATAAAAGATATACAAGTAGAGATTTTAGGGAAGTGTTTTGGTGAGATGATTGACTTATATACTATAGGTACGCAAACATTTAGTGTAATTTAAGGAAGGGAGATACTTATATACTATAGGTACGCAAACATTTAGTGTAATTTAAGGAAGGGAGATACTTATATACTATAGGTACGCAAACATTTAGTGTAATTGAAGGAAGGGAGATACTTATATACTATAGGTACGCAAACATTTAGTGTAATTTAAGGAAGGGAGATAACTGCTTTATGACGTACATGTGGATACTCCGTACATTATGTCGGGAAGTGTGCTGATTTCTAAACCTTCAGATCCCCACTCTAAAGTTTCAGTTAGCTGCTTGAAAGTTTTTGATAGCTGCTTGAAAGTTTAGATAGCCACTCAAGTTTTTGATATCTGCTCGAATGTTTTAGATAGCTGCTTGAAAGTTTTTGATAGCCCCAACAACTTTTATGTGTTATATTCTGAATGATTCAAGCTTTTATAGTTCACATTCCACATAGAGTTGTTAATACTTTTCATCCTGTAGTTTATAATATCCATAATATATATAATGACCTTTAATTATATATACTCATTATATCAATTATTGTTAATTGTGTTTTAAATTATCTATAATCATTCCAGAGTGTGGACAGCTGTGTATACAGTTTAGTGATATATTTGATCACGTGTGTTTCATGATTAAAAACATTAAACAGTAAATTGATTGGAGTCACTAGCTATTAAAGTAAGTAAAACATAAAGACAATGGACATTTTATATATTAAAAGCACTGATTATAAGAATTGAAACTCATCGGAAAAAAAATGATCACATGAAGAATTTTGAGTCATTCACAAAAGTAAATGTTGACAAGAATTTCAAATGGGAATTTGAAGTCATTAGTAAAGCAATGGTCACATGAAGTCATTAAAGTAGCGATAACCACAATTTGTATTTTGTGATTGTCATAACGAGAAGAATACTTTATGAAATATGGGTGATCATGTCTTCTAGATTTACTGAAGCTGTCTGTTTTGAAAGACCATAGTACATACATGTATATTATTATTAATCATAGTGTGATTTTCAATGATGCAAATGTGTTTGAAAATGATTTATTAAAAGTGAATATTTCAGTATTTAGTGTGTGAGATTTGTTAATTTGTTAATATGCTGTTGATTGATAAATGATCTCGTCTGTATCAAACTGACCAAGTTATCTGACATCAAAGGAAAATTTCATTAGATTTCCACATTGTTTTTCCACTTGTTTTATTGTTTTTTCTGATTTTTTAGGTCATCTGACCCAAAGGGTCAGGATGACCTATAGTCATCATGTTTCGTCCATCGTCGTGCGTAAACTTTTCACATTTCAAACTTCTTCTCAAGTTCCACCAGTGGGATTGAGCTGAAACTTGCCAGAAATAATCCGATATGATTCCGATCAAGTGTTGTTATTTTTCGGGCCAATCCGAAATCCAAGATGGCCGCCATCTTGAAAAACACATTTTAAACTTCTCCTCCAGTTCCACTGGTGCCATTGAAGTGGAAATTATTGAGGATGTTAAGGAAGGGGAGCCAACAAAGAGTTGTTATTTTTTGGCCTCGTAAAAACTTTGACATGGCAGCCACGGCAGCCATTTTGTAACATGATTGTGCAATCATGGTTTTCCTGAATAACACCTATTTCAAACTTCTTCTCAAATTCCACTATAAGGATTCAGTTCTAACTTACTTGAAATGCCACTATACTTGATACTGAGTATGTATACTACAATAGTACAAGGGTCTTTAGAGTCAGATGACCGTTAAGGCCCTTGGGCCTCTTGTTTCATAAAAATATCGGTGAAGGTTTGTAACATATAAACAAAAAAGAGAGCAATTTTTCAACAATTATCAAGCAAGTTTATTTTGTAGTGACTACTCTTGTTGGACCAGGTGTACCCAGGTCTAAATCACAATTCCAGGTAACAGTGGATCTGTTAGAGTTAAGCAGAGACAAAGTAACTTTCATTTTCAGTTTTAGAGAGAAAGAGAGTGAAGTGTCAATGGTTGTTTGATATTTTTTCAGGGATTTCACACAATTAATGTACATATTGTTAAACTGGTGTGTATATTATTTAGTCTAACTGATAAAAAGTTTAAATACGCTGCTCTAACACAAGATGCAATGGAGAATTTAGGAATATATAGTTATGTAGAAGCTTTCATCATAACTTTTCATGAAGGGACCTTACGTAAGTCAGAGAACTAAATCATATATAGAGGTCTCTGTTGAGTTAATATGTTAACAAATTTTGCTTCAATTAATTTGGGACCCATTTTAGAAGGAATTATGAATTATTTAAAATTTATTCATTAGGTACAATTACATTGTATATCGGAAATACGAACCCAACAATCCGTTTGTTGATGCACATTACAAACATATCTTTTTGGATGAGGTCTAAACTTGTCACCACTTCAATGATTTCCAAGACCTCATCCAGTTACTGTGTGGAAATTTATATCTTTTGGCTACAAACTCTATAGGCATCCCGAAGTAGAAATATTTATGTTCTCGGATAACTTCTGGTATAACTCTGTACAGTTTCAAATGGTTACGTCCAGTTTGACTTTCTTGACGAAATTCCTTATCCAGTTTGATACCCTCAAACTCTAAAAATTATCAGTCAGATGCATTTTTGGTTGAAAGGTTTGAAGTAGATGTGTTTATATATATTCATGAACATCTGATCTTTTTTATCTAACTAGCTTATGCTTGTAAACCATCCAGGAATAAAAAAAGATATTTGGAAAAAATCATACTTGTTTTTGTGTTTAATTTTCATTCAACAAAATTATCACCTGTCGTATTAGCTCCTTGTCAAAAAAAAAATATCAAGAAGCCCACGGGCCTGAACAGTCACCCGAGTTCTAACTTATTTCAGTATTAAAGCAGCAATTCAAGAAGTTATCTTTCAACTTACAGTTTGAATTTCAATTGTGATTTGAAAGATGAAATTGTGTTAGCTTTAAGAGGTGACAAGACCTGTTTATACTGATTTCATCCCAAAAATGAAGACATTTTTGAGAGTGAAAAAAGGAAACATTGTGGTGTGTCCAACTGAGTTGATCAGTCAGTCATGTGATTATTTTAATAACACATCATTTTTATTAGGCTTAATGTAACACAGTTACGTTTCAGCCTATTGCCATCCCCTCTGGATTTTGATGTACACTTACAATCCTAGCATTCTGATTGGTTCAAATATTCCAGCAAAAATCTTTCAAAATTGTCCTGCGTCTGTGTTCCATCCATCCGTATACAATTCTTGTTATTGCTACTTGTTTCGGTACTTCTCAGAAAGTACTGAAGGGATCTTTCTCAAATTTCATATATAAGTTCCCCTTGGTTCCTTAATATAAGCTTGTTGAGCATATATTGCATGTTGGGACTGATCAGAAAACAACATGGATACTACCAGGATTATCCACTTTATTTTCGATTGGTATAAAATATCTCTTTTAAGTACATTGGTTTTTTTATATCATACTTTCTCAGCATTACAATCCCCCTTTACAGGATAATATAACACAAACAATCAATGTCTGTAAAAAATCTGTATTTGGATCCTTGATGCATAACAGTGAGGTGCGTTTAATCCTCTACAAAGCATTTCAATAGGACTCAGTAGTAAATTATAACCATTATATTAATGATATTTCTAATTTATTCTCTCATTCAATTACAAATATACACAGTTGAAGAACAACACTATTTGTACCGAATAACACCACTAACCCAGTATATTTCTCCATTATATGGATTAAATTCAATAACTATGTACTTCATCAAATATTCCTCTTTAATTAGCTTTAATTAATCCCTGAGGTTAATCATTAAAACATCTGATTAACGATCGTTACTGTATACATGTAGTTACAAGATACTACATGTCCTAAATACTCAAAATATTTCTCGTAAAAATATCAGGGTAAACAACAACAAAACAAACTTAATCGATAATTAATTAATTAATTTTACTCATTACAACTCGTTATACTGTCAGCTTTTGTCTAAGAGTGAAAATCTGGCATTATAAGAGATAATTGCAGTAAATGAGGAACAGGGAATTAGACATACAGACTGAATTGGCAGTAAAAAGGGTGAAAATGCAGCAATGGACAATATAACAAGGTTTATTATTTTATACATGTCCATGTTTATTTAATGAAATAATTTATTTATCAAGTTAAAACACTTTCAGCTTCAGATGAACTCTCAGAATTATGAAGAGAAAATAAAATGTTCTCATGTCTTACCAGGATAAATACATTACAATTATTTGACATGATTTATTAGGATAAATAAATTACAATGATTTGTCTTAATTTATCAGGATAAATAAACTTAAATAATTTGACATGATTTATAAAATCGTCATACTTTTTGAAGAGGAAACAAAATTGTGAACAAATAATCTGACATGATTTATAAGATCTTCATACTTTATGAAGAGGAAACAAAATTGTGAACAAAGACATTAAACTGAGAAATATGGAAGAAATGGTGATTTTATGGTGATACCAGTGAAATAATTCCAGATTAAATAGGGCTGACGTAACATATGATAGAGGATTCCTTGATATATGGCATAATGGACCAGTTTGGACACGGGCTTTGTACAAAAACTGTTAACGCTTTGTAAAATTTGTGTATGTACAGTACAACAGATATCGGGACTTCAAGTACTTATCTGACAAAAATAAATATCAGTAAAATACATAATGTTATTAAGAAATGTTGTATTGAAGTCAGTTGCCTGACACTGACTGTAGGCTGGTGGGTTTTCTCTGGGTACTCAGGCTTTCCTCCACCTCCACAACCAGGCACATCCTTAAATAACCCTGACTGTACTTAATAAGATGTAAACAAAATAAACGTATTGCTGTAGAAGTATAAACATAAGTAAGGTTATTACCTATATTTTACCTGTTAATTGATTAGGCCGTGATAAATGGTAGCTTCGACGATGAACACTAATGATAAATACTTAGTAACATGTGGATACATTTTATGGAATAACTGTTTGTAGGTACGTTCTGTTTATAATCTATATATAGCCATCACGAGTAATCACACAATATCTGGATAACTCTTAACAAAAAATAATCTTGGATGCTTTCTTCAATGTTCTTCAATGTTCACACAATATATTGTTACTACAGACATTCAGCATTCATACTGAGAAATTTACTTCTTTACTTTACGATTTACTTGCAGTTCTACTGCTACAAAAACACTATAGTTAATCATTGAGTTGTCCCCACTCTGAGACAAGGCACAGAGAAGTGTTTGTGGTAGAAGAAACATAATAATTAACAGGCAAGACTTCACAACACAAAGATGATGATGATGATGATGACGATGGCGATGGCAATGACGATGACGATGATGATGATTATTATGATGATGATGATTATGATGATGATGATGATGATGAAATGAAGTTCTTCTGACATCCATAATCAATATCCTTAATACAATCTTTTGTCGTTCAAATAACTGTAGAATTTCATAGATCAACAACAGAAATGTTTAACTCCGTCAGTGTTAAAATATATGCAACACCATCCTTGGTTTTACTTCAGTTGCTCAGCATCAGACGAAGCACTCCTGGCAAACATTCCAGACTGTCTTGATCGTTGAGCTGATGTTCTCTTACAGCAGAACATGCACCATCTGACACTGAGCAATTTTGATATCAAGATCCCATGCCGAATTCTTGTTTTAATCGTTCCAAGTCATTTTTATCACAGATTTCGTAAAGGTCGGGCCGTCCCATCAGGGAAACGGCCATACGTAAGGTACTCCAAATGTTTTTTGACATCACAAATTGTGGATCTTTCAGTCCGTGGCTTTGACTCTGCATATTCAACGCTGTTAAGAAATGTTCAACTGCCTCTCTAAAAATAAAAAGACAAGATGGATGAAAACGTCCATTAAAAATATCAAAAGGCCAAAGGTACCTGTCCATGTTATTATACATGTAATCTGTTACAACTGGAGATTGTGTAACTGGACCATGTAATTGAGACACAGTAATCAATCTTCAGTAAAAGCATTTCAATCAACAATTAAAATTTCTCAATAACGTTGGCACACAGAACATACAAATAAACAAATTTCCCTGTGGCCTTGACCTTTGCATGAATGGGTATTGACCTCAGGTAAAATGTTTCTATATACAACCCTAAAAACTTCCTTGTAAAAACATAATCACAAAATATCAACCAGTGAAAAGAAACAAAATCTTACATTTCTGACCTTGACCTTTGACATTGACTTCTACTTATGCAACATATCTGACTGATTAACATTACCTTAAGATAATGTATAATATGTGGGAGGTACAGTTATTATATAATGACAATTCAAATTCTACTTTTACAATCGTGACCTGAAAAGAACAATTTTGGCAACCAAAGTTATTTTTTTTCTCAAGAAGTTATCAAACGTGGAAAATGTATACCAATATTGTACTTACTTGTGAGCCCCAAGGTTGATACAGGCGATACCCAGATTGTACCGGGATCGTATGTAGCCCGGCGCTATCTGTAGAGCATGGTGATAGGCTTCGACTGCCTCCTCACTCCGGTTTCCATTAGCGAGGGTCGCTCCTAACTTATTCCATAGCAACGCATCCTATTACAAATACATACATATTACTACATAACTCACAAATACTCCTGGTATGGGAAAGCTTATTTTCAGTGAAAATACTACTTTAAAAAATCTAATTACCTATTTAGCAAAAATAAAATGTGTCACTGTTTTAAATAAAAAGTTAAAATAATTTTTAAGCTTTATTTTGCAAAATTTGTTAGTCACTGAGATGGATAGAAGAAAAATATGAACAGGTCATTAGAAAATAATTTGACAAGTATTAATATATAAAATCTTAAACTGACTTACCTTAGGCCTGACCTGTAGGGCTGCAGAGAAACAGTCGACAGCCTTGTCGTACTCCCCACTCAGGTTAAACAGCACACCTAGACCGCTCTATAATATAAAGTTACAGTCGTACTCCCCACTCAGGTTAAACAGCACACCTAGACCGCTCTATAATATAAAGTTACAGTCGTACTCCCCACTCAGGTTAAACAGCACACCTAGACCGCTCTATAACATAAAGTTACAGTCTACACACCTAGACCGCTCTATAATATAAAGTTACAGTCTACAATTATATAACACAAACAATAGACTACAATTCTGTAACACAAACAATAGACTACAATTCTATAACACAAACAATAGACTACAATTCTATAACACAAACAATAGACAACAATTCTATAACACAAACAATAGACTACAATTCTATAACACAAACAATAGACAACAATTCTATAACACAAACAATAGACTACAATTCTATAATACAAACAATAGGCTCCAATTCTACGATACAATTTTTGTGTCGCAATGAGATTTTCCAACTGACCTTTTCACCTTAATTTTCCATATTGATTTTCAATAAGTTTTTGAAAATAAGATACAAGAATTTTTCTTTTGCTGCTGTGAAAAAGCTTCAGGATCATGGTTATATTACCCACCTGAACGTCAGCATCTATATCCTGGGGGAACATTCTCGCTGCCTGTATATATAAGTCCTTTACTTCACCGTGTTCTGAACTGTAATATAATCAATCTTATATATCACATATATCAATACACTGTTAACAGATATGATAACCCCCATTACATATTAAGTTAAGGTCACCATAACACTGAGCTGTAGATTCCCACTGTTTCAACCACAGTATCATATGTGACATCACCAGCTTGACTATCTTCACTCACCAAGGCTTCTGATTACGTTACACTCCACGAACCCTTGGCAGATATAGTCATGTTTAAACCGTCGCGCCCTGGGATCCCAGGGCACCCAATCAAATCACATTTTACATTCAGGTTTGATTTTGCAGTAAACGAAAATTGCGGTGCCAAGTACTGAGCTACCTTGTTGATGCCATGGCATTTTACCTAAATACAGAGATGTACAATCTTGAGGGAAACATTCACAGTGTTCGATCAATTTATATAAGTCATTGAACACATATCTCATTAAAATGACACAAGACTCCACATGTGTTTGTAAACATCACCGATGAAGTACATCGGTAACACACGTTTTGATTGGTCGAAAATTTCATGCATAAAGGGTGGTAATTTGGAATCTCCGCTAGAGAGCCAGAACTGACGACTACATCTGCCAATTTAAGGGTTTGTTGAGTGTAACGTAATCAGAAACCATGGCTAGCGAAGATGCAGTTGGACAGGAATCGAGTGAGAACATTGTTATTTAGATTTCACATCAGTTTCATAAAATGCTGTTTTCATGACTTTTCATAATAATATCTTAGTTATGTGATGTACAAAAGCTTCCATTCATTTCCATTCCTAGCAAAACATATATTTGATGAAACATCTTTATTCTGAGAAAATTTGAGTTCTATCTCGACATTACAGCTGATCATGCTCGTTGGTTATTTTTGATACAAAAGTCTGCTGCCTGATTTGTTCATTGAATGTGACTTTTTGCCCAGCATTTGAAGTATGAAAACTTCATTTCAACTGTTAAAACAAATTGTTAAAACTAAACTGTTCAAAATAATTTAACATTTATTTATATAAGGGTGACATCATGGAGATTTTTATGATTAGTTGGTCTTTTTCTCATGTCTTTCTTTATCAGATATATAGTATACTACATTCTGTTCACAGAATATAGCCAGGATGTGGGGTGTGTATAGGAAAAGCAGTGTGTAATGGAGAAATACCAGAAAAAGGGGCAGACCTACTGGTAAACACATTGAGACAACTCTTCACAATATTCTCCACTAAAAACCAAGGTATTTTTATGGGAAAGAATTCTAGGTTCTACAAGTAAACACATAGCAAGGCAGTGCAAAAATAGCATTGATTAATTGTCAGGAATGGACTTTTAATGATTTTTTTGTTACTGCTGATTAATAAATTTTTTTTTCTTTTGTTAATTCATTTGTTTGGGGGGGGGGGGGGGGGGGGGAGGGGCGGAGGGGGAGGGGGGGCAAAGTGGTTTGAGGACATTGGCACTTCACTCTTTCTGTGTCTATGTTCTTTGCAAGTATTTTTATCTATATGTTTCCACTTTGTAATTTTAGAAACTTTGTCACTGTTCAAGACTTAATTATTTCTTCAAGACATACAATGGCCTTTAAGATGTTGTATTTCGATTCTGATTACTGAGCTTTTTGAGTGCTTGAGGAAAAATGTTGTATCGAAAATAAACTTGCTCACCTGAACCTTACATATCTCTTAGGTTTAAGTTTTGCCGTGTTTCTGCTCAAAATAACAAATTAAAGAGCCTTTTAGAAAAAACAAATTAACGATTGAATCACGAATGTTATTTATTCAAAACTTTCTGCTTATGTAAAAACATCCAGATGAAAATTTTCCTTTCACTGGGCCATGAGAAAATAATCATTTTAAGTTATATTTACTTACCTAGAAACATAGGAAGAGACTTTGGGTTCGTTTTCCAGCTCCCCTGGAACCAGGGCGGTGTACTTAGGGTTGTGTTTCAGCCAGGACTTGAGGGCGTGGCAGGCATGAGAGGCCAGGGACTCGTTCGTGTAGCTCACACCTAAGGCCATCAGGGCAGTTAAGTTGCCAGGGCTCAGGTCCAGACATCTGGTCAACACAAAACCATAAAAATAACATAATGTAACGTTTTTGTAGCTACATACTTAAAATCATCATAGACAGCAATATATATCAATGTCATGATGTCATTGACAAATCATAATTTAATTAACCCTTTCAACCCTAAGAAACGTTTGTGGACTCTTCCACACAACCATCATTTGAAGTCCAATATAGTCAGTAGGGGTGAAAGGGTTAAGACAGAAGATCCTTGAAATATTGTCCATCACCAAATTACAATGATAATAACATATAATATTGGACAATATACCACTAGATAAAAGTTTTTCATTTCTGACTACAAAGTAATATTGCTGGTACCTTTTCAGTGCGGCGATGGCTGCAGGTTCCTGTTCATTCTCGGCTTGTGATGTACCCAGAAACTGCCACGCCTGATAAATGATGGAAACAGATAGAGTACAGCTTCATCAATACAGTATATAGTCAGTAACCAGTACCAAATGGATTACCATACATTGGGCCGAAACACAACCACTCGTCAAATCAGAAAATAAGTGGCAGAGTCTCTGCATGATGTAACTTTTTGTCTCGATATTTATCAAATTGATTGTATGCATACGTATCACATTGCATAATAATACTTTACCACTCAACTGGAGTGTAGGTATAGACATTCAGTCAGAGAAAAATGAAGTTTGAATATTACGTACTGAAGAGTTTTCAAAAGAAAAATCAAGTTTAAATATTTTGTACTGAAGAGTTTTTCAAGAGAAAAATTAAGTTTGAATATTACCTACTGAAGAGTTTTCAAGAGAAAAATTAAGTTTGAATATTATGTCCTGAAGAGTTTTCAAGAGAAAAATGAAGCTTGAATATTACGCCCTGAAGAGCTTTCAAGAGAAAAATAAAGTTTGAATATTTGGTCCTGAAAAGATTTCAAGAGAAAAATTAAGTTTGAATATTACGCCCTGAAGAGTTTTCATACAGACTCATACTTACATCTGTCTCTAGATAATACTTAACACCCCGCCATCATTGTAACATTGAATGCCTACCTCCATGTGCTGATCATTTTTCTGTACTGCCGCCTCAAATAACAGGACAGCGTTTGGAATATCTCCCTCACTTAGCTTCTCCTTGCCTGCCTGGAAGGGGTCTGGATGATCAAGGAGGGGGTTTTCTTGTTCGAATTCATAGGCCTGAAAAAAGAGAAAGATACTGTCAAAATTGTCACTCATTTTAGATTTAATTTTCTGGCTCAACAGATATATCAGCATGAGAAATTCCAAGAAGACATAATTCTGTTACCTTATAGGGCTCTGACTGTTCAAACTCTGTCAGCCATGGATGGCCATCCTCTCTGGTTCTGAATCCACAAAAAAAGAAATAATATGTGATGGCAAACTCAGACAAAGTATATGAAGTTTGATAGCATGTTGTTTCACAGGTACTTTTTATAATTTTTGCTAGTCATGAATTAATTTTTGCTAGTCATTAATCAATTTTTGCTAGTCATTAATCAATTTTTGCTAGTCATTAATCAATTTTTGCTAATCATTTATTAATTCTTATAAATTAGAACAGAACTTTGTCTTTGCAAAATGCTAACAAGCTTAAATTTTCTTTGTGAATGTAGGTACGACAAGGTATCACAGACACTGGTATAACCTCCTACCAATGTTGTTAGGCAGGCACAACATATACATACTTATCCACATCCTCCCAATGTTGTTGTAATTTTTCCCAGAAGTCCTCATCTTCAGTGTTTCTACTTCCTGTCATTTCAGCAAACTCCTCCTCCCATTGGTCAACAACAGACTTCCCAGCAGTCTACAGGAAATAGTCGAGTTGTCATGAGTACGGCAAAACAACACTTTGTGTTTACACAATGAATAGCAACAGACATTTTAAGATCATTCAACTCACACCAATTTGTCCCTGAATACAAGAAACTCAAAGATCAACTCAAAGATCAAATAAATCCTAATTTCTAAATTAATTTCATCTTAATATAATCAGTTTACTCTCAGACTAAACAAGAATTAAGCATATTTGGTACAAAGTTCTTAGACTAAACAAGAATTAAGCATATTTGGTACAAATTAAGTTCTTAAGTTATTAAACTGAAAAAACAATCTTTTTCCTAAAACCTGAAACTACCGAACAAACTTCACATTGGCTGAGTAGTAGCAAGTGATCACCATATATTAGTTCAAGAAAGGTTAAACTATTGATGTCATGTAAAACAAAGTGCAAATCTCACAAATTTACAAATCTAAAAACATTGTGATGAGATATCTATATACAGCATTACAGCATACAGAATGTGAAACATTTTGCAGGTTTATTACAAGACATTTGGTGTATCAGGGGTTACTCATTCCAACAAAAACCTAGTAGTGGTACTACCAACATAACGTTTACACCAATTCAATATATCAAGCGCTTTCTGCTGATTTTATAATGATCAAAAATCAACAAGTGATCAATATTTACAAAACAGTAAACATCATTACGAGGTCAGAGAAAAAAAACAGCATAATATTTGAAATTAACTCAAATACATTGAAACATAAACTACAAAGTAATGAAAGTATGACAAATATACAAGCAGTCTAGAAGTAGAGAGGACACTCAGAATGTCAAATTACAGCAGAGACAAAATGCACTAAGGGGAAACAACTCAGTTCAGTTTCACAAATCTTTACTCTAGGCCATTTTCGTTTTTGACGTCCAAACATTAAGACCACTATGACTTGGACCGATGTTGTTCATTTAAGAAATGAAGACAGACCTGGTGATTTTATATTACTTTCAGACGAGCCTTGACAAAGACTTTCAAGGCCTGTATTAACATTTGCAGGTCCATAAAAGATATATGTTTGAAATATTACATTTAAAAACTGACGAACCTGTTTGTCGGCATAAACAAACAGGCCCTAATAGGGCATAGTAGTGAAAATTCCATGCAATTTATAAACCACAAAATGAATTTAACTGATGTCTGAGAATCATTTATGTTATTTTCTGGGTAGTTATATTATGTCACTGTTTATATATTCTGAATACAATGGACTACGAACAGAAGAGAAAAAAATTCTGATGTTTCACCATATAGTGGAAAAAAGTAAAAATTAAGCAGGGCGGCAAGAAAACCAATGTGTAGATGTAGATGTAGATGAAAGAAAAGTTGAGAAGCTCAGCACAGCAGGAAGATAAGCGGGAAAAGAAAAGGCTAGGTATCGAAAGAAGCATGGAGGCGAGTATCGCCAAGGTGAGTATCGCCGAGGTGAGTATCACCAAGGTGAGTATCGCGGAGGAGAGTAGCTAGGAGATAGTACCTGATGTGTTACAAATTCCTGAGCCCAATCGTCGGCCCGATCCACGGAAGTTTTCTCTACAACTTCATTATCTTTTATTGTTATCTCACCATCGCCTATCCTCTTCACAAACTTCATAAACTGAGAATAAATTTGTATACCAGGTCAGGTTTGACTTACTATAATGTTATTGTATTGCTATGATGTTATAAGACAGGGTTTGATATATTAATAATAATTCTGTTATTTTTTGTTTGTTTTATCTACATTTACATATAAAAATGAAAAAAGACAAGATAGAGAACTAGCCATAATAAATAAGTCTTGTTATGCAAATGCAAACAATCTGCAATCTGTTTCTGATAGAGTTATGATGAAGACCATTGTTGGTGTTCGTCACAAACAGACATGCTATCATAAACTGGGTGAGAGATCTATGAATGAACAGGGATGTATTTTCATGGGAGAGGAAAGCTTAGGAATGGAAAGGTGATTTTGTACAGGAAATGCGGAGACTATCCAGAAAATGCTCGAAAGTTAAGTAGAGTACTCTTGTATATATACAAATGGAAGGGACGTAAAGCAGGGAATATTTGGCCAAACATTATATTAAAAACATACTTTATCAAACAAAATAACCAGCGCAAGTGTCTTAAAACCCATTGCAGTCTCTCATTTAAAATTTTAATGAAAACGCTGAAAATATAATTTATTAAAACTTATTTTAACACTGTCACCATGGTGAAGTTTTTAAAATTAATTATTAAGAGCACATTGGTTTTGATTTAATTTGTAGTAAATAAGAAATGTTTTTCCTGTTTTGCCATAGCCTACCTCAGAGTTAGCGAGTTTGGGGTCATCAATGCCCCCTACTAGTTCCTTTGCTGTCTGAGAGAGCTCAGCATCATTGGCCTGTTCAGTGCTGAAGTCATCCACCCACTTGGAATCATCGAGTATCTGTTCTTTCTCAAATTCTTCTGTCCTGTAACAACATTAATGGTTACATATTTTAATCAAAGTACTCGAAGTACTGAAAGACTAAACATGTTGATAAAGAATATACAGTGTATAAAATATTAAGTTTTAACCATTAGCTAATCAATAAATTCTGTCCTGTTACAACATCCATGGTTACATAAAATCCTTTCATTATAGCAAAACATAAGAAATATGCGATATCTATCTAAACAGTCACTACTGACAAGAATATTAGTTAACTAGGTGACATACAGCAACAGTTCTAAGGTCACAACAAAGTGTATTCACAAGTCCTCAGATAACAAGTTATCACAATTTAATTTTGAATTAAATAAGAAAATTCTACCAATTTTTTTTTACACACCAGGGCCTGTGTTCAGACTGATCGAGATAGTCCTCAGCCCATTTGACATCTGTGGGAGGTAGAATAGCTGGTTTCTGGGACATAAAATCATCAGCCCATTCATGATGGCCGGCCTCCTTCCCGTCACTCAGGAATTCAGATGCCCAGTTGTCCTGTGAGGCCAGCTCCGCTATCCCTAGGGCTGTAGCACACATAAACAGTCTTAAAATAAATCAAGAATGTAATGGATATTAAGATTTTGAAATAATTAATGTAGAAAATGATGACAGTAAAAAAGGTATATATTCCATTTCTACAGTTCATCAACATCTATGTCACACATAAAATTACAGTATACTGCTTCATAATTCTTTTAAAGGGAATTCAGGTAAGTTATTTTTTTTACATTATATGTTTTGCAATTAATAAATAACTTTTTTTTGCCAAATCAACAAGAGTACCATCATGGGTACAAAGTCTGTCTCACACTGTATATCAGTAAAATTCACAATAGAATTAGGGGGTGATTTCACCAACTGGAATCTATATCGCAATACATGTATACAAATATTCAAACAAAAAAATATTGCAATATTTAAAAGTGAAATAGACATAGTTCAAATAAGGCTTTGCATTGTAGAAAGCATTGAAATTATCATTATTACTCAACTCTAGGAAACAACAGTTAACCCAAAACCAACCCTCAAACTAAAGAAGATTTAGTACAATCATAAAGGTGTTTAATGATGCCTTTTAACACCTGCATCAAAACCTTAACATTAAGATAATGAAACTGAAGGTGATGACGATGTTGGGGTGACAAGATAAGCTCCCACTCTCCTTAAGAGGTGAGGTAACTGCCTCCTGTGTGACCACCTACCTCTTTGTGGGGCGTATTTTAGTTCTGCCTCCTACCTCTTTGTGGGGCGTATTTCAGTTCTGCCTCCTACGTACCACCTACCTCTTTGTGGGGCGTATTTCAGTTCTGCCTCCTGTGTGACCACCTACCTCTTTGTGGGGCGTATTTCAGTTCTGCCTCCTACGTACCACCTACCTCTTTGTGGGGCGTATTTCAGTTCTGCCTCCTACGTACCACCTACCTCTTTGTGGGGCGTATTTCAGTTCTGCCTCCTACGTACCACCTACCTCTTTGTGGGGCGTATTTTAGTTCTGCCTCCTACGTACCACCTACCTCTTTGTGGGGTGTATTTTAGTTCTGCCTCCTAAGTACCACGTACCTCTTTGTGGGGTGTATTTCAGTTCTGCCTCCTAAGTACCACCTACCTCTTTGTAGGGCGTATTTCAGTTCTGCCTCCTACGTACCACCTACCTCTTTGTGGGGCGTATTTCAGTTCTGCCTCCTACGTACCACCTACCTCTTTGTGGAGTGTATTTTAGTTCTGTCTCCTACGTACCACCTACCTCTTTGTGGGGTGTATTTTAGTTCTGTCTCCTACGTACCACCTACCTCTTTGTGGGGCGTATTTTAGTTCCGCTTCCTCTATCTCCCGCATCTCCTGTAGCAGACCACCCATGTGGAATGTTTGTGGGGCCATGGATGTCCGCGGCCCTGACAGAAACTCATCCACTAACTAAAGGAATGAACAGAAAATTAAATACAATGTAGAATATTTTATCTGAAGAGATATGGTTTATACTGTTTATAGCATAAAGACAAAAAGTTGAACATCCAAGTACTTGCTATTTGAAAAATTCCAAAATTTCCTTATATGAAAAATTCTGAAATATATGGAATGACTGAATCTGTTCATCTATTCTGATGATTATAACAAACATTATGATAATTTTAACAGTATTGTTTTCTTTTTAATATACACATCAATACTCTGATGATTTTGCTTAGAATGATAAAATGTAATTATAGTACATCGTGTTAATATAACTAGAAACATCTATGGTATTAGATCCATATATCCTGACACCACAACTTACCTCATGCTCAGAGATTTCAGTGATAGGACGGTTTACCTGTGAATAAAAATAAATCTTTTGATCTAAAAACTGAATATCTACAAGCAATATTGGCATACAATGGAGAATTCATTTTTTTAGTTTCAGAAAAAATCAACTGTATACTCATTAATGAAAATTACACAGCTTTCCTGTGACCAAGGTATTTATAGACCTCTTTTGTAATTTCTACAATGCTTTTACTAAATACGTACATATCTATCAAGTATTACTACAGAATTTATAAATAAAAAAAAACTTACCACTCCTAAGTGTGATGGGGGTCTACCAAGGCCTTCCTGTGAAATCAACCACAAATACATACAATTAACACACAAAGCAACTTATATTAAAAAAAGTTATGTAAATGTATGGCTCAGGTTAGGTGCTCTATACAATTAGATATTAAAGAACTTTTAACAGAAATCCATTAGATTTGGAACAACTTGTGTATGAATATTGTGTTGATCAGGTAATCTGTGCTTAATGTACATGTATATACATAAAACAAATAATCATACTGTTTTTTACATGTATAGCTTCAAACTTCAGACTTGAAATGTTACAAAAGTGCCCCCACAATGGGTTTAACTTACGTCTGAGAGAGATAACATTGGCAAGTATGCATATTTATGACTGCTCCTCCACAAAGTTGCTGAATATTTATTGATCAAAATCTGACATATACCTGTCTCAGGGCCTTGTCCTGAGTGAAATGACTTGTCAGCTTCATCAGGGAGTTGGTTCCCCCACACTCCCCCTCTACAAGGTTTCTCATTGCCATCTTTTGTTTATAAAGTAATCATGGAATTCTCTGTCCAAATAAAAACAGAATCAAATATATATAAACATATATATAAGAAAAATGAATCTGTCCTTGTGAAGGATAACATATAACAAATAACAAGACTTGGCCACCAGGCCTTTCTGCCCTATCGGGCTTCTTCCGCCTAAGAGGGCAGAAAGGCCTGGTGGAAATTCTTGTTTTTTTTTGTTATTTTTTAAACATATATGTACATTTATATATAAGAGGAATGAATAATCTTACATCAGTACAGCTGATGTTGTGACTGTCCCACTGACACAAGTTTCTCGGTCTTATCTAGACACCTTATTCTACAATTTTAATCACATTTACTTCCCCAATTCAGAATTCCTTGCTGCCAAAACCTTGAGAGAACTTATAAGGCAAGTTAAGCTAAAGGTTACATCTCATGAGACGAAGAACTAAGATGAACAAGGTTACATGTACATGACAAATGGAATGAGAAGAGGGATCGGAGGATATACAGTATGTATGCAGAGTTGATCTCGGGTAGGAATTTGATTGATTATCAATGCAAAAGGGCCAAAATCTGTTGCAGAAATTGACATGAGGATATGTGTGTACAGTGGCTTTAAAAGAAATCATTCACATGAAGATGTGTCCAGTTTTCAGAGAAGGGACTCTGAAGATGAATAAATGAGTTTAAAAAATACCTCATATTGTCTTTTTTTCAGTCATGAGCATATACCGGTAATTAAGGAGATATTGATTTTTTTCTGTCAATGCAACTTATTATTATCGTATCTATAATAATAACCAATTAAAAACTGCATTGTTCATCAATGTTGGGAAATATTCAATGTAAAAGAAACTTTTTTTTTGTGAGGAAATATTGGAGTCCTACATACATTAAAGAGCCTTGGCATGAATGCCCATTTAACAGTCTATGGTACAGTACGTTGACACAGGGTGGGTTGGGAATTTGTGCAAAATCTCTGTGGGTTCAAGAGTTTGTCTTGCACATATACAAATGTTTCTTATTTTGAAAGTGGCCAAGAAAAAGACAAGTGACCCTAAATTGCAGCAGAGGGAACGAAAGACACACAAGTTAATGCAGACAAACTATTTCAGTTTATCATTTAATAGGTTGGAGCCCAGTGTGCAGAGGAATATGGTAATGCGAACCAATAAGATTCAGTGAAAGTACATAAAGTTTGTTTGCCTAATCACATAACTGCTAAATAACTGCACATTATGTGTCTTAGAATTAATATAACCTCTTATCTGTATTAACTCAAACTGTTGCATCTTCATGTATAGATATAGTATTGATGCACGCTTGTCCAAGTATTTTTAGTCTACTAATTATAACTTAGTCCAGTGTAGAGGAACTTACTCTGTTCCTGTACTGGAAAATAACTACATGTATATATAACTATGTTTATTACGTCATGAAATATAACGTGTGCTGCCTGCATATGTATGTAGGGATAAATGTACTTTTTCAAATATGAATGCTTTTAAGTAAATTGACTTGGCCAGATAGGCTAATATTAAAGGTTTGGTAACAGGTTAATATCAAAACATCAGAAGTAGGGACAAATGTACCACAAGCACTAAACACAATTTTCTTGGATCATTTTCAAAAACAACTAAGTTCAAAGTTGTTTCCGATCATATTCCAGTGTTAGATAAAAACATATTTGAATTACAACTTACAAACTAAAAACAACGAATGGTTAGGCCTATTATTACTTCGTTAAGAACAAAACACCTTCATGATCATCCATGGCCACCATGTTGAGAGTCCATCGTTCACGAATGACCTAATTATAACAACTCAGAAGATTGAGTATAAACGCTTTCCGGTGTATTCCAGTTTATGAAAATATAGTTCGTAGCTAAATATCGACACAAATTATCTAAAGATGTATCTTCATATTACATCAAATTAAATCAACAGTTTGAATGTTTGTTTTGATAAATTAAGATATATTTTTATTGATAATCGACATATTGTTGTACAAACTTTTTAGAGATCCTGATTTGTGATGCGCGGATTAATCTACAAGGTGCTTGGTCGGCCATATTGGATTGTTGACATTAGAGAAGAGTGTCAAAGTGGGACGACACCACCTTCAATCTTGAATTGTTAAAAGCTTTCAGTAGTTATCGTCACCCGAAGAAGATGCCTACATCAGCTGATGAAATCCTTAAAGGATTCAAATTGTATCCTTTGAATGTGTCTAAGGTTTATCCAAGTTGTGATCATTTGCATTATATATGACACAACACTCTATAAATGATTTAATATTTGAATATGATAGGAAAGTTGATATTCATGGAGTGTACTAATAGTATGCATTATGATTAAGTTTCAATCGCTTATTCAATTGTTTCCGTTGCCTTATACGATAAATGGCAGGGGGAAGCCTTATATATAGCCTAATTATCGAGTTAAGAAAAAAACTGCAATGACTGACATCGGTGTTGGTAAACAATCTACCTGATATATGTACACTTCCAAGATAAAATCTGCATGCATAAGTTATTTCGCAGCAATCAGATACATTTGTGTATAGCTGTTTATGGTCGGATAATTATGCAATACATATGATGGTGTATTGCCTGTAATTTCCTAAACACTAAAGTGATTAGTGGTTTTAAAAGTCTAAAGCTTGATCGATGCTGCTTATAAAAAATTCATGTAATAATGTTGACAAGAAACAAGGTTTCCTGACATTCAGTTTATAATCAAAAACCTTTTAAGGATGGCAGATATCAGGGTTGGGCTCCAGGGTACGGTACCATTTTCACAGGGTATTTTGTAAGTGGTCATTGATTTTCCTACAATAAAAAGGACCCATTCCCTTAAAATAAAATCCCAATTTGCCCCTAAAAATTCCCAATTTTGAAGTCACTTTTGAATGATTAAGTAAGTTTTATCTATAAATACCAATACTAAGGTACTTTTGAAAAATAAAAACAGCTATAGTTAACAAAATTAAATCAAAAATATTATAAAGGCAATATTCATCAAAGAAAACTTAAATTTGTATGAATTTCACTTTTTGTTGTTTTTCCCAATGTCACATTTTGTCATGTAGAAATTCCCAATTCAATGGACCCTGGCATGGACCAGTTGAAAAATTGTAGGAAAATCCCTGCCAAATCATTCTGTTTAATTTGAATTGCAATTGACTTCCTGAAAAACTGTTAAAGGGGTACATGCCCTCAAGGTACGCAGAGGCATGAATGGGGTTATTTGTGCAGGGTATAGATAAAAGGTAAAAAAAATGGTCATACATGTTTTCGTGCGTGATGAGGACTTCAAGGACTGTATAGGGTATGTGTGCCTTGAAGTCTTCTATTGCTGTGCATTGTACATGTACTACTGCTGTTGGAAGGAGATTCCATTTTGTAACTGTGTGTGGAGTGAATACATATTTGTAGGTGTCCTAAATTTGTAGCAGTTGTGTGTTTGTATGTGTGAGGATGTGCATGTCTTGTTCAGGGTCAGGGGGATTTGATGTACAATGTTTCTTCTATCTTCAAAATTTCCAGAATATAGACATCTTTGAATCAAACTATTCACTTAAGTGAACATGTACATTAGAAAATTTATCTTATAAGTTTGTTTCATAGATACTTACTAATATTATAAGAAGATCACAGTGAGTAACAATCGCAATGGTACCTTATATTAGGTGTTCATTTGCTGTTGGTAAGGGGCTGCAGTGGTTAAGGTGTCCGACACTTTATTATTACTAGCCCTCCACCTCTGGGTCATGAGTTCGAAACCCACGAGGGGCAGTTGCCTGGTACTGACCGCAGACCAGTGGTTTTTCTCCAGGTACTATGGCTTTCCTCCACCTCCAAAACCTGCAGCTGTTAATCCTTAAATGACCTTGGCTGTTAATAGGATGTTAAACAAAATAAACCAAACCCAATATTGCTGTTAGATGATAATGTCTAGGTGAACTTGTCCCAACCAGGATATCTTGTTCTTACTTCTAGGTTATAAACAGTAATTAAGTATTCATTGAATGTTTTCCTGGACTTAATGACATGATTTCTGGTAAAGTGAGAATATTTTGTCATTGATTCCTGGTAAAGTGAGAATATTTTGTCATTATCTATTGAAATGTTGACAATAAAATTTAGATCTGGACCCAGCTAGATAATCGGGGTATTGTTATGTCAGACTTATAATCCTTGACCGACCTACAGGAACTGGATGAATCTCCGAGATGGAGAGAGTGGTAAAATACTGTGGCAGTCTTCTGATGATCTGTAAGTTATCTGGTTCATAAATTCTAATTTCAATCATTTGATCGGTTACATTGTCTTAATTAAGAGTAGATTTTGTGACATTGAATATTCTAGATCTAGAGGAAACTCAGATTTTATCAACAAAACTGTTATTTTCCATTCATTTAAATTTTGATCATATATTGCACTAATGCTTTTTAGCTTGCCTCTAGAAGAAAGGATTGGAAGCTTCGGTTTTGATGTCACCATTTGTTTCTAAGTTTCAAGTTATTGGTTCAAGTGGTAAAAGGCATCAGTAAACCTTCATGATTGTGTATATATATAATTCCTATTCAACTATTTTTTCCCTGAATCAAACTTAGTCTACATGTAGTCTGTTGAAGGGTTTCTGAAAAAAAATTCTGTGAATGTTTGAAATCAGATAGATATAAAAATATCAATATTATTAGTAAGCTACTTTGCTGGTGCATATTTATGATATCTGATAATAAAGTTGCTTATTTTTTTTGTTTTATTCGTTTATTATCATCGAAGTATATACCAGTAATATTAATATATTTTTAGGTCAAAACCTGACGCAGAACATGAAGGTAAGTAATATTATATCAGAATTCAACTTAAATGTGTAAATAAATGCAGACATATTATAAAGCAATACATGTATAAATTTTAACAAGAATTGACCAATTTAATTGAAGCAAACATTCGACATTATTGAATCATTTGATTATGAAAAAATGATAGTGACTTAAGATGATAGAAATGATATTAGGATATTAAAATGATTGTCAGTGAACTGATACTTTGAACAAATACCTGTAATTAAAGTGGGGAAATCCTTGAAATACCTGTAATGTATACCGACATGATATGTTTGTAGCTCGCGTTCCCAAGAAAATCCTGAAGTGTAAGGCAGTGTCTAGGGAGATCAACTTCTCATCACACGAGGCAATGGAGTCCTTCAAACTAGAGCAGAAAGTCTTGTTCAAGGGCAAATGTCTAGAAGGTATGATCAAGATTTGAGGTTTGTCTAGGTCAAACACAGCAAAAGGTCCAATGGGCCTTTGCCATTCACATGTTCTGTTTTGGTGAAGAGAAGGTTCATTTGAATTTTAGCTCACCGTTTATGAGTAACAGTGAGCTATGCTGTACTGTCGGCTTCCCACCCCAAAGCTTTATAGTTTTTGAAAAGCTTGTAAGTCCAAATGTACACACCTCACACCCTTCAAATTTGGTTTATACATTCATTAGAGGTCTAGGAGTGATGTTATAGCAAAATCATGCAGAAAAAAAAAATCTTTTCGCATTTTACTATTTTGTTGACTTAAATTTTTTGGCACCAAAACTCACATTAAAGATTTTGGGGTAAGTTTTTGGAAAGCATGCAAGTCAAAAAGTACACACCAAATTCATACAGAAAAAAATTATGATTTTTTTCGCATTTTACAACTTTGATCATATATAATCAGATTTTAATACCTGATTGTAAATTTTGTTATAACTGATCTTAAGTTAGGTTACACAAAAAAACGGTTTTTACAGCATTTATTCACTATTATTTTCTGTAAGGTTATATAAAGAAATAAAAAGAACTGTTGAAACCAGAGTAATGTTAATTGCTTTCAAAGAACTTGTACCGGGATGATCGTGCAAAATCGTCCATGTTACATTCGGGTCAGTGAGGTGCTTGAATACTATATCACTGTATATAAGTACAACTTAAAAAAATAAAAGAATGTAGAATGACAAATATAAGGTAATTCATATAAAATATTGTCAATCCACATAGAGTAATGGTTTTGTGTTTTAGAGCGGTACTTTGTTTTGTGTTGTAGAGTGGTACTTCGAGTTCGGCTTCGTTATACCTGGATCTACCAATACATGGCAGTCAGTCATAGAGGCTGCTCCTGAGAGCCAAATGATGACAGCAGGTGTTCTAAAGTAAGTCATATTGTCAGTACCCATGTTTATCAGAGAAAGTCTGTATTGTCAGTACCCATGTTTATCAGAGTCTGTATTGTCAGTACCCATGTTTATCAGAGAAAGTCTGTATTGTCAGTACCCATGTTTATCAGAGAAAGTCTGTATTCCCAGTACCCATGTTTATCAGAGAAAGTCTGTATTGTCAGTACCCATGTTTATCAGAGAAAGTCTGTATTGTCAGTACCCATGTTTATCAGAGAAAGTCTGTATTGTCAGTACCCATGTTTATCAGAGAAAGTCTGTATTGTCAGTACCCATGTTTATCAGAGAAAGTCTGTATTGTCAGTACCCATGTTTATCAGAGAAAGTCTGTATTGTCAGTACCCATGTTTATCAGAGAAAGTCTGTATTGTCAGTACCCATGTTTATCAGAGTCTGTATTGTCAGTACCCATGTTTATCAGAGAAAGTCTGTATTGTCAGTACCCATGTTTATCAGAGAAAGTCTGTATTGTCAGTAGAGCTAAAACAAATGTTCACGAATGAATACCCATTCCCCGAATAGTGGAATCGTTTTCGAATATTCGGTACGATATTGACTTTCCTTTAGTCCTTTGATCTGAAACATGTACAAACGTTCCAGTCGAGTTTGGGAGCATTTCCAGCTAAATTCCAATAAATCTAAAGCAGAATGTAAGCTATGCTTAGGGGTTTTAACATACAAAAGTACAAGATCTAACATAGCAAATCATCTCCGCGCCAAACTCATTGAAAACGTGTTCAAACGTCAGATTTTCGTTCCAATCCAGCATTCAGTTTAACATAAAAGTGCATGTATATTGCAAATATTTTGACATGAATAAGTTCCGAAACGCATGAATGATAAGATATAAACATTTTTCTGACATGACATCGTAAATATGGTGCAATGCTGCTATCTTTCTTATCCGTACTGTGTACTGTCAACCCTGTAGTACGCCATATTATGATGTACGTCAGTGTCAATAAAACGCTTTAAAACAAGAGCGACATTCCCGGTTATAAGCACTCAACTGACAGAAAAAGTTACCATGTAGGACAGTTTGCGGTCGTTTTATTTCATGTTATTTTGCCAGTACATTGTATATGAATTAACATACAGACCCCAATGTAGTGAACTTTAATTTTTTTATTATTTATTGGTCTTGTACCGCAAATATTCCTTCTTTTGACATTGACAATACGACAGACACAAGCGTTCAATCAGGTAGGCTAGCCACATTGTCGTCAATAGGCAAACTTGGTGAAGTTTTTTACGATTACAAAAGGGAGCTTCCGACTTAGTTCTGGCCTATTCTTCAGTTGTATATATCACTGTTAATTATTTAAAGCTTGTCAATCGTCTATACAGTTTAGTAAATCAGAAATAATTACATTTTCTTAAGTGTCGACATTAATTCCCGAATATTTGAATACCATTCGAATAAACCAAACGAATATTTTCGAATGCCAAAATCTGCTATTCGTTTCAGCTGTAATTGTCAGTACCCATGTTTATCAGACAGAAAGTCTGTATTGTCAAAATATTGCATTTCTGGACCGATCGAAAAACAACGTGGCAAACAGGCGACCATCTTGTATTTTGACAATTGAAGTTTGTTACCGCTAGTTCTCAGAAAGTACAGAATGGATCTCTCTCAAATTTCATGTGTATGTTTCACTTGGTTCCTAGTTATGCATGTTGCATTTCAGTACCAATTGGAAAACAACATGGTGGACAGACGGCCATCTTGGATTTTGGCAATTGAAGTTTGTTACTGCTAGTTCTCATGTTTCATATGTAGGTTCCCCTTAATCCCTAGCTAAGCATATTCCTAAATAGGACCAACCTGACAACAACATGGCCAACAGGCAACCATCTTGAATTTTCTCAAGTCCTAAATTGTCATTATGAATGTGTCTCAAATTTGAGGTTCTCTTTGGTCTCCAGTTGTGCATGGAAGTCTGATTGAAAGAACTAAATGGTTGACAAAGAGTATGGCCATCTTGGATTTTGACAATTGCAGGTTGCACCTGCTATATAGGGTTATGAAGTTATTAAATGTTTTGAAGGAAGAGTGAAAGGAGGGAAAAGATGTGAAAAGATTAGTCTTTCATTTGACTGATATGGATTATTCCATGGTGGGCACCAAGATCTCTCTTGTTTTATCTCTCATTATTATGAAATAATCAATTGATAACAACATATTTGATCTATTATCAACACCGACCTGACAATGATGTTAATATGATGATGGTTTTCATTATATGTGTATTTTCTATCTTCAGCGGAAATGTGATGATCGAGACACGGTTTTTCGATGGTGATCTGCTAGTGAGCACATCTAAAGTAAGAATATTCTACGTCTAGCTGGTCAGCTCCCTACGAGAGATCGTCCATCATTCCATGGCATAATCTGGAACACTAGCCATAGATAGAAGACTTTACAAATTAATGGAAATCATGTCATAAGATTCTCAACATCGTTCAGAGGATGTAAATGATTGTGTAGTATCTTAGACGAAAGCAAGCAGGTGAAAATCTTAACTCACACATTTTTTTCCCAGAAATTTGTGAAAATTAGTCATCTAGATATAGTATCTATGTCAAATGTCCATACTAAACATAAAAACGAATTTCATTTTTGAGTGAGTGTATTTGTGATAAATGAATATTTAAATAGTCTGCAAGTTGGTGATTGAAGGATTTATTTGAGTGACAGAAGAATGAAGATATGGCAGACAAATATATTGAATTAGTAGAACTGAATTGTGCTATTTGTTGTTGTATCTATATATATCATACAGATGTATATTTGTTTTGTGGACTTTTTATTGTTTTGACCTGTAATTTTATAAACGATACTAAATATATATCCCGACATTTTGTCATCGAACAGTCCACTAATGTTAAGCTATTAGACACCCTCTGACTTTGGCTCTCGTGTTGTTTTTTTAATGTCCTGAAATAACAAATTACCAGATGATCCTGATGGTAACACTGGTATTACGGAGGGCAAGTCCAGCTATGGACCATTTTCTGTTTTATAAATATCTGCGCCATAAATTCTTCATCATTTAAGATTTTCCAATTTTCTATTCCCTATTGAGATTTGATATGCATAAGGCAAATGGTTCTTGTCATTTTAGTCCCTGGTAAATGTGATACTGATAATAGGAAAATTAGTTTGACTCATACATGTATATATGTAGTTTAAATTCCAACTATTTTTTTTCTTAAACAGTTGATATCAAATAGGACAAATATAGATTTAACATATCTAAAATAATCAATTTAGTAGAGGTTAATAAATGCAAAGTTTTGACAGAACGTACAAATTCTTTAACATAAACGAGGCAAAATATTGCAATGAATGAATTTTAATGAACAGTTTTACCATCATTACAAATCATTTGTGATTTTTTGTAGGGATTTTTTACTTGTCATATAAATGTTTTTAATATATTACATGCAAGTTTAAACATAAAACATTTCACAATGCTTAATAGCTGAAAGCATGGAGATGTTGGTTATCTCCCTTTGATATGCAGAATATTCCATTGAGATTGTGTCAGTGAAATAACTTATTGTAAATGTTTCTTAATATAACCATCTCTCTTCAGTATACTATTTGTATATCTGGTCTGATATCTGACAGTCAGAGGGTAAAATGAAGTGTCCTCAAAGTGATGACTCTGTATATGGTTTAATCACTATGGAAACGCATTGTGCAATATACCAGAATAATTTCAAAAGTATAAGTGATGTTAGTCGTTAATTAGCTCTGTCAGTCTCCTTACTGCCTTTTTGTTGGAGTGGAGAGATATGTTTTGTTCTGATGTTGGAAAAGATTCTTTTTAACTACTAATCTTGGTAAGATCATCACTAAAAACAGAATTTTGAGATATGATCACCGAGAAATTATTGTTTATTTCAAAAAGATAGACATAGAAAATAATTTTATAAGAAATTAGGAAATGATAATTTGAAGTCATGTTGTTAATATGCTTATATCAGATTGTGCTCCAATGTAGGTGAATCTGTGAACCTGGCTTATATACTAGTCTGTAGATGGTACTTTCAGAGCAACACCAGAAATAATAAAATGTTATTTGTACTGTAGAGTAACTCACTTTGTAGACATTTGGGTGTAATTTCAATCAACTTTAATCCTTCTTGATGAAGCAAGACTATTTTCTTGTTTTAGAATAGTAGAGGCCAACTGTAGAATTCTATGGGGAAACATCTAACATTGTAATGTACTCATTAAAATCATTGTAATTAGTGTTAATTACAACGCTATCAACTAATCAGTGATTATTTTCTGTATGTATATTTATTGGAGTGTATGTTACCAGATTTAGACATTTGAGTGAGATAATCATATAGATAGATAGTGAGTGTTATTGTTTGTGACATCATGTCATTATTTAAACACAATAGAATCCAGTGTATGTAAATTTCATGTTGTCCATATGTGGACTTGTATTCTCTGTCCGTCTTCGTTGGACAACAATCACTGATGTATTGAATTGATTTAAACCCACCGGCAAAGAAAAAATGAAGTTTATGATTTCTGTTTGTCCTGTGTGGGATGGAGGCCGTACAAGTCCGGGCTATATACATTCGTCTCTGTCAAATTTTATATGGAATCTCTAATTTCTTCTGATATGATCGAGATAAAATGTCATACAAGTGTTCATTACTGGGATATCTTTCCTTAGGATAAGGTCAAGGTCACCTCTGTACTATAAATAGTACACACATATATACAGTACTTGTGCTTGAAATAAGGAATTATAACATTCTTTGTGTGGTGTACGAGATAACATTTAGTCCCCTATATATATTGAAGGTTTATTTGTGATGAAGCTTGCTTGATGTAAAAATGCCCCGTGTTTCATTCAGAGAAGGAAGACTTATGTAAACATGACATTTCTGTAGTTTGTTTGTCAACATGAATTTTGTTTACATTATCCGAATTAGCTGCAATGCTGTTTGAAAATATTTTTATGTTCATAAATTGATATGTTTACTTCTTAAAACATTCCATTTTCACCTCAGTAGGGATTTTGCATTTTCAACGTAAAAGAAGTGTGTTTTTGTGAAATTATCAGTATATATATGGAGAATAGGATACACATGTACAATCTGATTAGGATTTAAATGGACTACGATAAACATACTCAGACTATGTCGGTTTCTGTACATATTAAAATGTATAATTTATAATGTTTGTCTGTATACGTTTATATTGAATCTGTAAGAGAAGATGGCTAAAATCCTTCATGATTTGGGACACAATTGCCATATTGTGTTTTTTTGTTTTCTTTTTCTTTTTCCAATTCAATGTCGGTAGATATTAACATTTATTAGCTATTTTTTATACTATGACAATTTTTTCTAACAAAATTCAGTTTGAATTCTTCAAGGAAGCTTGATATATCTGAACCTTGTCCGTAGTTAGATATTGAAACATTGTACAAGGCTGTGTGAATGATACCTGGAGAATATCTGTGTATAAATTATGTGTTAAGTAATCACATATTAAGTATTCATCTATTTACAGTTAACTTAAACATACTACAAATCTTAAATTACAAAGAAACCAAACACTTGGAAATTTGGTTTTAAGAAAGCTATCTGATATTGTTATTACTACATGTTATGACTACCAGTAACATGTGTGGCATGTCGTAATTATAAGTCTGTGCTGTGTGAAAATGTTTCTGACAATTCACAGCTATTTTAAAATGTCATTGTGACCGAGTGATTTGGTGTGTTAAGCATGCTTTACAGTTAAAATGTTCCTGGGCCAAGTCTAATGAAAAGCTGTACATTTAAATTGGGTGCTGGGTACATGTAAATTGTCACAAAAAGTATCGAAATGAAAATATGTCTCTGACATACAATTCAAATTGATAAATATATACATCAGCTCTTTTTTAGAGATTTTCTGAAAATTATTATTCCAGATAGATACATTTATATTGTATGATTTTGTTCATTATTCACGATAGCCAAAGGTATCAGAGCTGTTCCGTGGACAATGAAAACTGCTCCATGACAAAGAGAAATTGTAAGTTACTGTGACAAATTTTGAGAAAATGACACAAAATTGCACTAGAGAAAATCCAAACCGCATACAAGGAATATTAATTTTGATTAGTGATGTGCCTCTGTATATTGTGAGATGGGGAGGGGGGGGGGGGGTGGTATTTGTTGTCAAGTGTCTTTGTGTTGGTCTTTCATGGTCTGATTGTGTGTTTTTTAAACTTCCATCTTGGACTCAAATATTTCTGACAATTCTATTTTAGTACAGAGGAATCTTCAACATATGTTTTTGCTTATACAATAGATAATGTAAATATAATATCTTTATAATTCTTTTTTGTTTTTCCCCACTGTTACAAAAAGAAATATTAATTTCATGTATAAAGAATATTTCTCAATAACCAGAGTCTTTTGACTTCTATTCAGTTTTACTGAAACCAAGCACCTAGATCTTTATATATATAACTACATCAGGTAGCCGATGTTTTTTTTTGTAAGAAGTGTTCAAATTAAAAACTATTGTAAATGAAATGAGTAGTTAGAAATTAATGGCCAGAAATTTAATAGAAGAAATTACCATGAATCAGCTTCAAATAAATTCCTGTCCATTTGATCAAACAATATGGGAAATTATTTCAACAAAATATATTTTTTGGTGTGTGTAGATGTAAAAAAAATAATGTAAATCTTATTAGTAGTTTTTCCTCAGAAAAAAAAAAAGAAAAGAAAATCCTTGGGTAGGTTAAATTCCCATACAATGTGATCACGTGATCATTTAAAACCAGCACTGTGTGACAGGGGTATGTTGTAGTCGTAGTCATGGAAACCTTTTCCTCAATTGTGCAGTACATCCGTCCACGTCTGTTGTCTCAAGTGCTGTATATTATTGAGGACTAAAATGGTTGCCATTCTTTTTGAAATAAAACAATGAAAATCTTTGGTATGTGTTATGTTATTCTCATTTGTCATGTCCAAACTCCTACAACAAATTTTTTGAATAGATTTCAACACTTTGGTAGTGTTAAGTGTCAATCAAATAACACTTCATTTCTACAGTAGTCTCGGGATAGACACAACTGGAGCAGAGTAAGGCCTCATGGCTGCTTGTTAGGAAGTATCCTCATCAAAATGTCTGTCCATCATAAATTCCACGCTTTATCAAGTTATCAGATGATGCATTTAACTTCAAATATTGCAGTGATATTTACTATAAATTGCACAGGTTTTCAAATATATTAAATAAATACCTTAACATTGTAATTTTATCCTTATAAGTAAATGTATATATATATACAAACCTTTAACAGAAGGCATGCCATGTTTGTAAGAGAATGTCATCACTCGTTGGAGACAAAAGAAAAGACGGGCAAGAGGCTTGGAAACGTAGAGTTGATATTAGGAAAACATGGAAGAAGAGACGTAACCAACATCTATTAGGAAAATAGCGGACTGAGGACGGATATCAAAACAGTAGTTGATGAGGAGTTTATAGGAGCCTGGAAAAACATGACGTGATTAAACCTAGCGGTGTTAAACCTCTAAATCTGAGCAGAGTGATGGAGATTAAAGGTCGATACAATACAACTGATGAGTCTGTTGAGTAAAGTTAGGCTTACAAATCAAACATAAGAATTGGAAAGAAAGAAGACAAAGATCAGGTCAACTTATTAATATACAAAATAAATATAATAGCTTAAACATAATTTATTGCAAAAAGTTAACAAACAGATTGGGTACAAGTTATTACAACTTATGTGATCACCCTTTCCTTAATAATGTACAAAATAAAGAAGAATATGCAATTGGTATATTATACATAAATTTACATTATTATACCATTTTTTTGGAGAGAGAGAAAAAGGGAGAGATATGTTGTCGATATGAAGAGTTTCTTGTTTTCAGAGTTCTCCAAAGGCATAAAAAAAACATAAAAACCTTACTAAAGACCAAAAGTCATGAGCGTGCTCTGAATATCTGTAACAGATTGAATATTGTGTAATGTGTCTATAAAGGCCATCCAAGATACCGGAGTGGTCGTTATAGGCAGGTGCTAGTCTGTATTCACAGGTTAATTAGCAGTGAATCATGCATAACAAGTGATCCTTATAACAGAGACATTTTACTGTAAACTCGTTTTCGTAGTTGCTATGGAATCACAAATATGAATTTAAAAAGAATGTTGTGTTATTGTTATATTATCGCTGCATGACCAACCACGAACGTTTGTACCCACGAAATGATTTGAAAGATCCAAACCAGGAAAGACAGTAGGATGTACAATAGGCCATTTTGATAACGCATTAAATGTACACATTCGTCCTCATCTAACTAAAACATCGCACGGTTTACGAATATAATTGTTAGTGAAATATTATATAGCCCCGTATACCTCACAATGGTTCTCTATATATATCTTAATGAGATATATACCGAACATCACAGGAATACATTTAGAATCCAACTCTACCGAATGATTCAGTTGATTTGTCATTCATTTGGACATTTTCTAAAAGAGGAAGAAATACGTATCTTAATTAGGGAATGATATATAGAGGATATCTAACAGTGTCTTCAGTAATACCAATATATATTTCACGAGTGGGGCTAATATTAAAATATCAAAATATTAGCCACACGAGTGAAATATATTTGGTATTACTGAAGACACCGTTAGATATTCTGTTTATTACATTTTTTATCAACGAAAATACAGTTCCCTAAAAAAGTAGTTCCCCCTGTCCAGGTGCTGACATATATGTCAGGCTTTCTGATTGGTCAATTATTTTGGTATTTTCTAATCATTAATTTGATTGGTCAAATCAGCAAAAGTGAAAAATAGTGAAAAATATCATTTTTATAGAATGGATAATTTTTGATATTTCACTGGTAAAAATGTAATAAAAAATGGTTTATTTTCGATCAAATCTCAACAATTTCATTTCAAGTGGATGAACGGGTTTGGAGGATTTGGAATCATTTGATCTCCACGATCTTCGAAGGCAGAAGACACGTCACAGTGTAGTTTTAAGGCTCCAATCGCAAGCCTCTGATAATTGTGACATGCATTATCTAATAACTTCATACATGATTTTATAGCCGATCCCCTGTGTATTTTACGGCCCTTCAATTGTCATACATGTAGCTGTGAGGACTGGCATTAATTATTGTTCGTAAATGACATTGGTTTAAACAGTATTTTATTGTTCAAATATTTACATAGAATATTACACAAACATAGAACAGTAAAGAATTCGGAAAGAAGTACTTTCGTACTTATATAAATCCGTCTTCTCTTTGAGACAGGCAGATAACATAATGAGCAGATATCATCTTGAGCTACAGACATACAACTTGTACGTATGTAGATCGGCATGACTCTGGCCCGTACGCATATAAATAAAGTAATCTCAGCAGAGAATTTGCAATACTGTCGAAATTAACATACAATGGTAATAAACAGTAATTACATTAATACATAGGTTAAGAAATTATCTCATTAGTACTAATCTATTTGAGTAGTGGGGGAGCGGAAGGGGAGGGGAGGGGGAGGGGGATGTAGGTGATGGTGGTAGAAGAATAGGAATGTTATTGCAACATTTTTTCCGTGAGTCCTCAGAAGTAACAACGAGGGACATGGGTTAGTTTTTGACATACATTATATTCTTAGAATAATATATATGTTTAGATATCTTATAGTGAAAGGGATATCATACAGACTCAAAGCGTTTACTTTTAATAATAAAAGATTGGACAGAATTGAAAATATTAATATTTTCTGTTTCGGTACGCAATGAATCACCGTAAAGAAGCAAGTCTAGTGACAAGTTGTTAATAGGATAGATGTATTGATGGCGTATCATGTTGTACATATTACATTCCAGGAGATAGTGATTTGTTGTTTCAATTTGACCGCAGGGTACAATTCGGATTTTCAATAAGATTTTTATGAAATAGATGATCTCGAAGAGAGCTACATATATATGTTTAGATATCTTATAGTGAAAGGGATATCATACAGACTCAAAGCGTTTACTTTTAATAATAAAAGATTGGACAGAATTGAAAATATTAATATTTTCTGCTTCGGTACGCAGTGAATCACCGTAAAGTGAGTGACAAGTTGTTAATAGGATAGATGTAATGATGGCGTATCATGTTGTACATATTACATTCCAGGAGATAGTGATTTGTTGTTTCAATTTGACCGCAGGTACAATTCGGATTTTCAATAAGATTTTTATGAAATAGATGATCTCGAAGAGAGCTACATTTTAAACGAAGTCTGGTATGATAAACTTGCCCCATTCGTTTTCCAGACAAATAAAATGTGGGAATATTCAATTTTCCAGAGTTGAGATACAATTTTAGGTGAAAAATGGAAGGATTTTCTTTTATATTCGGAGGTAAACCATTCCATAGGGTAATAGTAGAGGGAAAGAACGAGTTGTTATAGAAAGAGGTTCTAGCTTTCGGAATGGTGATATTTTGAGATTGGCGAGTATTATGATTGTGCAATTCGTGTATTCTATTTGGTAATATATCTGTTAAATAACTAGGTGTCTGCCCATGGGTAATTTTATGAAGCTGTATAATTCTATGCTTACGTCTTCTTTCAGATAACGGCTCTATACCAGTTTCCCGGTAAAGGGAATCATGACTAGTCAATTTAGTTGCACCACATATTATCCGAATAGCTTCGATTTGGATACTCTCTAGTTTTTTTTTTGCATATTCAATTGTTAGATTGTCCCATACGACATCAGCGTATTCTAGCAGGGGACGGATAAAGGACAAGTACATTTGTTGAAGGCTTCGTCTGTCAACTCTAAATTTTAATTTCCTGTAAAATGTTGATACGAAATGACGCTTTAGAAATAATAGTATCTATGTGCTGTTTCCAATCGGCATTGTTTGAAATAGTAACACCAAGATGTGTGTGAGAAGTCACTTCAGAAATAGGAGTATTATTTAGATTTAGGACCGGATGATGAAATGACATTCATGCGCCCGATATAACGCGTTTATTACACTGTCTGTTTTAAGAGACAGGGGAAAATTCAAATGGCGGCTGTGAGAAGTAATATTACACAAATATGGCATAAGGGAGGTATTTCAATTATTAAAAATGCTCCTATTCGGTACTATATTAGGACTTATGGACAAAGTAGGAACATTGTTCTCAAGACAAACAAATAAAATGTGGAGTTTGCGTCTATTTTCTGAAATCTGTATTTTTACCTCAAACTCAGCGGTCCAATCATTTTTCCTAAAACAGTCTTCATTTTATGTTAAGATGTTTTAATGGTGTCTAATAAGAGCGCTTTTGATGACTGAAGTGTCATTTTATGTGCTACATTTGTGCGATATTATTCAGAACCGCCATTTGCATTTCACGATCAGAACATAAGTGTACACTTTGATAGATTTACATTTGCTAAAACAATTGTCCATATTGTATGTCATACATGTAAATATCTGTGAGCATAACGACATGTTTGTTGTGTGATATGGGATCAATACAAGCTGATTATGTTCCCCCAAAACGGGAGTTTTTTTACAAATTTTGCCAAACAGTTTAGAAAAATACACGACAAGGTCCGCGATAAGCTAGGTGCTGCAAACTAGAAATTTTAACAGAAGTAGACTAAGACCCTTAATGGGGTATGCTACACTCGATAAAATGCTCCCTTCCTGACCTACGTGTGACAACAGTTATCTCCCCTGTAAGCGCTGATTATCTCCCTTCCAGACCTACGTGTGACAACAGTTATCTCCCCTGTAAGCGCTGATTATGTCCCTTCCAGACCTACGTGTGACAACAGTTATCTCCCCTGTAAGCGCTGATTATGTCCCTTCCTGACCTACGTGTGACAACAGTTATCTCCCCTGTAATCGCTGATACATATTAGAAGTAGCCAGCCAGGAGGTTGTGTTGCCAGGAAAACGACGAAGTACATCTTGTACTCTTCTTTGATTCTATTTCATTTTTACCATCTCGCACACTTTTTCGAACTTGGTGTCAATGGGATCATGATAGAGACGAAACATCTTAAACAGTCGATCCAGTCTATCACAATCTCGGACACCGCATATGCAAGTACGCTTCACATTAGTCTGGTGACAGTGTAGTCATCTAAATGTCACACTCTTAAATATCATATTGCTTGATTTATATAACTTCTATCATTAGTGTTTATACTTACATAAAGTCAAATCCGATCAAATATAAATCAACAGCATGATTATTTTTCAGGATTAATATTTGTGTGACTTAGAAATATTCTCTGCCTACATATCACAAAGAAACTCTATAGCATAAAATGTTAGCATCTACAGCAAATTATTGGTGATTTTAAGAAACAAAAACATTTTGGTATATTACATGAATATTTTTGTGCAAATGTTGGTTCTGTTATGGTATGGGAAGGATATCTCAGGCCGTGAAAACTTACAACAGTAAGATATTGGGGTCAGGTCTTGAGACCTCACATTTTCCCTCTTATCCATCAATGTAGCCTGACGCAGTGCACATTGACCAATATCATAAAAAAATCTGTTGTCTGAAATAGAAATTCAAATACTCTATCAGAATTAAAAGTTTTTTTTATGTATGTGTTTTGCGAGACTGTTACATGTTCGTATTTGTCTCCTTGTGATAGCACGGAACTGATGCCGACTTCATAGCTAGAGCTTCCTCACTGCAGCCGGAGACACCCTGCAGGACACCCCACCTGGTCACATTATACTGACTACGGGCGAATGTAACAATGGTTTGTTTATTTTGTTTCCCTGGTGATTCGTACAGCGTCTTGTATCCGTCTCTTTATAGGTTTGCTTCCGTACGCATGTGTGTCTCTAATTTTGCGGCTCAGTTTTTTTCCCAAGCGACCAAGATGATATGTAACAGTAGGAATTTCACTTCCGTTTATGAGTTCAGATCCCGTTCATACTTGACTATTCCCCCCGGGCATAGTGTCACACCAACATGTCGTACCATTACCATAGTGTCACACGAACATGTCGTACCATTACCATAGTGTCACACCAACATGTCGTACCATTACCATAGTGTCACACCAACATGTCGTACCATTACCATAGTGTCACACCAACATGTCGTACCATTACCATAGTGTCACACCAACATGTCGTACCATTACCATAGTGTCACACCAACATGTCGTACCATTACCATAGTGTCACACCGAACATGTCGTACCATTACCATAGTGTCACACCAACATGTCGTACCATTACCATAGTGTCACACCAACATGTCGTACCATTACCATAGTGTCACACGAACATGTCGTACCACTACCATAGTGTCACACCAACATGTCGTACCACTACCATAGTGTCACACCAACATGTCGTACCATTACCATAGTGTCACACCAACATGTCGTACCATTACCATAGTGTCACACGAACATGTCGTACCACTACCATAGTGTCACACCAACATGTCGTACCACTACCATAGTGTCACACCAACATGTCGTACCATTACCATAGTGTCACACCAACATGTCGTACCACTACCATAGTGTCACACCAACATGTCGTACCACTACCATAGTGTCACACCAACATGTCGTACCATTACCATAGTGTCACACGAACATGTCGTACCATTACCATAGTGTCACACGAACATGTCGTACCACTACCATAGTGTCACACCAACATGTCGTACCATTACCATAGTGTCACACCAACATGTCGTACCATTACCATAGTGTCACACCAACATGTCGTACCATTACCATAGTGTCACACCAACATGTCGTACCATTACCATAGTGTCACACCAACATGTCGTACCATTACCATAGTGTCACACGAACATGTCGTACCATTACCATAGTGTCACACGAACATGTCGTACCATTACCATAGTGTCACACCAACATGTCGTACCATTACCATAGTGTCACACCAACATGTCGTACCATTACCATAGTGTCACACGAACATGTCGTACCATACCATAGTGTCACACCAACATGTCGTACCATTACCATAGTGTCACACCAACATGTCGTACCACTACCATAGTGTCACACCAACATGTCGTACCATTACCATAGTGTCACACCAACATGTCGTACCATTACCATAGTGTCACACCAACATGTCGTACCATTACCATAGTGTCACACCAACATGTCGTACCATTACCATAGTGTCACACCAACATGTCGTACCATTACCATAGTGTCACACCGAACATGTCGTACCATTACCATAGTGTCACACCAACATGTCGTACCATTACCATAGTGTCACAACCAACATGTCGTACCATTACCATAGTGTCACACCAACATGTCGTACCATTACCATAGTGTCACACCAACATGTCGTACCATTACCATAGTGTCACACCGAACATGTCGTACCATTACCATAGTGTCACACCAACATGTCGTACCATTACCATAGTGTCACACCAACATGTCGTACCACTACCATAGTGTCACACCAACATGTCGTACCATTACCATAGTGTCACACCAACATGTCGTACCATTACCATAGTGTCACACCAACATGTCGTACCATTACCATAGTGTCACACCAACATGTCGTACCATTACCATAGTGTCACACCAACATGTCGTACCATTACCATAGTGTCACACCAACATGTCGTACCATTACCATAGTGTCACACCAACATGTCGTACCATTACCATAGTGTCACACCAACATGTCGTACCATTACCATAGTGTCACACCAACATGTCGTACCATTACCATAGTGTCACACCAACATGTCGTACCATTACCATAGTGTCACACCAACATGTCGTACCATTACCATAGTGTCACACCAACATGTCGTACCATTACCATAGTGTCACACCAACATGTCGTACCATTACCATAGTGTCCACACCAACATGTCGACCCCTTACCATAGTGTCACACCAACATGTCGTACCATTACCATAGTGTCACACCAACATGTCGTACCATTACCATAGTGTCACACCAACATGTCGTACCATTACCATAGTGTCACACCAACATGTCGTACCATTACCATAGTGTCACACCAACATGTCGTACCATTACCATAGTGTCACACGAACATGTCGTACCATTACCATAGTGTCACACCAACATGTCGTACCATTACCATAGTGTCACACCAACATGTCGTACCATTACCATAGTGTCACACCAACATGTCGTACCATTACCATAGTGTCACACCAACATGTCGTACCATTACCATAGTGTCACACCAACATGTCGTACCATTACCATAGTGTCACACCAACATGTCGTACCATTACCATAGTGTCACACCAACATGTCGTACCATTACCATAGTGTCACACCAACATGTCGTACCATTACCATAGTGTCACACCAACATGTCGTACCACTACCATAGTGTCACACCAACATGTCGTACCATTACCATAGTGTCACACCAACATGTCGTACCATTACCATAGTGTCACACCGAACATGTCGTACCACTACCATAGTGTCACACCGAACATGTCGTACCATTACCATAGTGTCACACCAACATGTCGTACCATTACCATAGTGTCACACCGAACATGTCGTACCATTACCATAGTGTCACACCAACATGTCGTACCATTACCATAGTGTCACACCAACATGTCGTACCATTACCATAGTGTCACACGCAACATGTCGTACCATTACCATAGTGTCACACCGAACATGTCGTACCATTACCATAGTGTCACACGAACATGTCGTACCATTACCATAGTGTCACACCAACATGTCGTACCATTACCATAGTGTCACACCAACATGTCGTACCATTACCATAGTGTCACACGAACATGTCGTACCATTACCATAGTGTCACACGAACATGTCGTACCATTACCATAGTGTCACACGAACATGTCGTACCATTACCATAGTGTCACACCAACATGTCGTACCATTACCATAGTGTCACACGAACATGTCGTACCATTACCATAGTGTCACACCAACATGTCGTACCATTACCATAGTGTCACACCAACATGTCGTACCATTACCATAGTGTCACACCAACATGTCGTACCATTACCATAGTGTCACACGAACATGTCGTACCATTACCATAGTGTCACACGAACATGTCGTACCATTACCATAGTGTCACACGAACATGTCGTACCATTACCATAGTGTCACACCAACATGTCGTACCATTACCATAGTGTCACACCAACATGTCGTACCATTACCATAGTGTCACACCAACATGTCGTACCATTACCATAGTGTCACACCAACATGTCGTACCATTACCAATGATCGTTAACTACCATTTTATTGCTTTCATGACAATTGAGTCATTAATGAAGTCAATAGAGCAAGAACCTCGAAAATCTTCTTATAGTAACAATGACCTCCTTTTCTAGGTGGTTAAAACTCAGAACTCGTACAAGGACTGATGGTTGCGAGTAGAGTATGAATGTTCAGGACAATTTGGTCATCAATAAAGTCTGGGGGGGAAGGGGGGGAAGGGGGGGGGTAATGGGAACCAATTCCTCTTCTCATTCCCATTCATCCTCCTCACATTTCAAGAATATCTAGGTCGAACGTCACTCTCCTCCTTTTGTACCCCAACTCTCGTACACGTGGTGATGGCTGTAAGTAAATCTATAAAGGTTCGGGACTATCATACAATTAATGAAATGCGAACGCGTATGGTTGCAAGTCATTATTTATGAAGTTGTTAGACCAAGGACGCCTTAGGATAGATGTTTTGTACAGACGTGCGCACGGACCTATCTTCTATACTCCTCGCCGAGAATAATACCAATCTATAGTGTTTGTACTAGGTCCACAAGCGGATATCCGGTATCATATATATGAAGCCTGTGATCTGCGCGGCCAGTACGGATATTGAAAACACCAAACCCACAACACTGGCTGATTGCCTGGCCAGCAGTTATCTGACAAATCCGTGTTTAATAACTATAAACAGTTATCATTCACCATCGTATGAAAATATCGACCATTTTCATATCTGTTTACAAATAAGTAAAATCTAATGCATGAATATTACTACGCCGTAGTTTACCCCGTCTTAGCATTATTGCCCAGCTGTGAGTTTTCAATCAGGATTCCATGCCCCCATGGCGAGCCATTTGTCGTCTCGACCAACTAATTACAAACTTGATATAGATTTTCTCTGATCGACTTGACAATCTGTGCTAGCGACAGTTTGTTCAGGTGTTCGCGATGTTTAAATGTATCCGTTAATTGTGAAGACCTAATTAGGAGAAAAGAAGCACAGGCGGTGTCGTCTGCGTAGGCCACACCAGTAAAACATGTTGATTCTGTTACATAAAGAGGCCTAGTCATCTTGTTTTTATATGGAGACACCAACAACAAAAAGAAGGGAAAAAACAGCTTCCACAGTGACCATCTTTAATAATGGTGTCTTAAAGTTCACTGTTTGACGCCCTACCTACATAGATTATTAAGGGAGTCTGTTTGAAAAGGAACAACTTCCGGTGCCAGATGCTGCCTGCACATTGACATGTCGTATTTGTTAACAGGTCTATATATAATAGTGCCGAGAACACAGACATTAAACATAAGTAGACAAGATACTTATTTGGTATAAAAATGTGAGATAATTGAAAAAGCTAGGAACTTTCATTATATCATGTGCTTTCAGTCTCCATGCTAATCAATTGTTTTAATGCTACCTATTGTTTTATTATACATTGTTATAGTGTCAAATAAAGTTCTTATCTGAACCGACACAAGACGTCGCAGGAGTGTACAACCTAAAGCTATATTACTGTTAAGATACATATTTTAGCGGTTACCTTATTTTAGCGGTTTTTGCGTTTCAAGCATTACGCTTAATTATGGTTGTACTATTTGCACTTTCTACATACTGTTTTTAAATCAAAATTATTTTGGGCGCAAATTCATCAATGCGCTAATCTTCAATTCGGAAATGCGCTTAAATTTGAGTGCGCCCAATAAAGTGCATTTACAGTATTATGAAAAGACGTTTACACACTTTCTGGTTGGCCAGAATAAAAACCTGTAGACTTGATTTTCTAAAAAATATCTTATGAATTACTTCCGTTTGGCATTGTTCAAATATCTTTCACGAAAATTATTCATGTACGTATGTATTTCAATGTATACTTTTACTGTTTTGTTTAAGTGGTGTTAAGATATAATTTAATATTTACAAATGCTTCCTATAACAATTTATCATTACATGATATGTATTACATGTTTATAAATAAGAATAGTTACAATAAAACTGTAGCGGAACTGGACTGGGCTGGGCGCAAGTGGCCAGGAACGTCAAATGGTTAAAGCGTCCGGTTTGTCTGACGCAGTCGGAGGATATCTTTCATTTATTTATACGTTGTCCGGAATTGTCAGCATTCAAAGATTTTCTGGCAAACGTATTAGAATTGTTTTTTTTTTCTCAAAGCGCTTTCAAAGAATGTGAATTTACTTAATTACGATAGACTTGTTCTTTTGTGATATTTGTTGATAAATGGAAATATGTAAATGCTTCGTTTGTTTGTTTGTTTGTTGGTTTGTTTGTTGGTTTGTTTGGTTTTTTTGTTTGTTTGTTTGGTTTTTTTTGTGTGACTTTCTTGCCAAGTGTGACAAAATTCTATATTTACAAACGAAGGAAATTGATGTTGCACAGTGAAGGGAATGTTCCATCCAATATTACTTCTTTTTCACAGTGAGGAAATTCATTAGATTTGCTTTAACAGATTATCGGAGTCAAAATAATATCAAACCTTTAAAAAAATACTTTGTTAGTGATAAAAGATATAGATGTCTGTAGAAGAAAACATCGTAAGCGTTGACATGTGAACTAGCTGTGATTCGAACTGTCATTAAAACTGTTTAGAACTAAGATTTTGGAGGTCCCGGGTTCGAGTTCCGGTCTAGTCGTGGCATTTTTTCTCTCCTGTTACATTTGGCGCCAAATAAATACCCACGGAGGTGGTATAGGGTCTCGTGTGTGTCTTGGGGTCGAAGACATTTTTGAAGGAGGGAGGAATGTAGCGGGACTGGACTGGACTGGACTGGACTGGACTGCGCGCCGGTGGCCAGGTGGTTAGAGCGCCCGTCTAGAGTTCGAGGATCTTGGTTCTCTACTCTTCTTAAACTCGCATTTTCCAAAATAAAATCACTTTATGTAAATTCTAATGTCATCTTGTGTAAATATTTGTGTTGTATACTATATTTGGCAGAGGGCTTTATATAAGTTGGAAAACTTGTGCCCGGTCCCTTTGTATATTTATGATACAATAGAATATGTTTAAACTAAAACTGGGTTCGATTTCCGGTCTGGTCGTTGCATTTACTATTACATATATAGTATTTTTCATTTCAGTTAATGCAATATAAATGGTTTTATACACATGAAAAATATCAACCTCGGTCGATCTTCTGTCAATTTTTTTGTCGGGTAAATGAATCTATGTTCAAAAGGTTGTTTTTTGTCGGGTAAATATATCTATGTTCAAAAGGTTGTAATTGTATAATGCAAATCTTCCTTGAATAACGAAGAATAATTTCAATAGCGAGGGAAAGATGTCTGTTACTTGTCATTACATGTCGTACGCACATGTACTAGTGGACGGGAATGCGATCGTTTTCATTAATCACAGTGAGTAAAAAGATAATAAATTGATTTACAACAAGGAGATCCTTAATTTCAAAAGTTTATAAAATAATTCTCCTGTGCTCGAAAGAGGCGACTTATGGAACACCCTCCTCTTGCTGGGACTCTTCGATGTCTTTTACTTCCGGGGAACGGCACGCTTTACCTCAACAATGCGTTGATTGAAGTGGCCATGTAGAATCTTTGAACCTCTCCCAGGGGCTTCTTCTACACAGAAGATCTAAATGTATTTGCCGTCCTCATTAGAATACTTGGAATCCTTGTCATAACGTTTAACAAAACGTGGCGTACACGTCACTGTATTTCGAGTCTTCTCTGTGTGTTCGGAGCCCCACAGGTAGGGCGTCAGAATTGTACCTGCTGCCCTCATTGCATAGTCGTAAAAGCCGATTAGATTTGAGATATGATATTTTGCCTTCTTTTTAAACGGCTTACTTCTTCCTAATGTCTCACTTGACGATGCTTCACCTTAAGTTGAGAAGGGTATTAAGTACATGTGTATATTATATTGAATCGTGTCACTCTTCGACTTAACAACTCGTTTTCTTCTTAATATCCCCATTGGCACCGGCTCCCTTTGAGCCTTTAATAAGTGTTGGCCATGTAGAAAGGCTTTTGGTCCTGTCCCAGGCCGACACATTATCTGACATATCAGAGTCTCTGACCGACAGCATTTTGGGAGTGGGACGGTTCGTTCGCTCGTTGACCATAAAATGTGACCGGATGGGCAGTATGCTTCAGTGTGGTAGCACTATAAAGTCGGCATCAGTTCCGCGCAAACCACAGCCTCCCAAAACACTCTCACCACACGCACGCATCCCATCACAAGGGAGACTGTCCTTAAATGACCACGTGACTGTTGATAAGACAATTGACATTAAACAAAACAAAACCAACCAAATAACTTCCTGTGCATTAGTTCCACATTTCCCTGTATGGAAGAACGATTAGTTAGAAAACGCCAACAGTATGCAATAAATGCGGCATATCTGTTCTAAGAAAGCGCCGTTGCTCAAGGGATATCTATTCCGGCAGAACTGAACTTGCACTGGTTATTCACACGAAACACACTAGCCTTTAGAAGTGGTATTTAATTTGGCTCTGAACGTGTGCTATCTGTGCAATTTCCGGGGAAACCGTCCAAACCTACTCGAAAATCGGTATACAATCAATACTTATAAGCTATTGCTCGACAAATAAAAACTGTTGATTTTCAGGAGCATTTGTTTAAAAATAACTCTCTATATCTGTACATTTTCTAGTTTCCATGGAAACAAACTGCAAACAATAGTAAGCTTAGTAAATGCAACGTCCTAAGTTTGGTGTCTGACTTCCACATAAGCCTCCCCCTCCCCCCTCCCCCTTTCCGTTGCCCAATAAAGGAACGATGACACTCGGAACACCTCGGCCGATTCGCTAAGGCCATATTAGATGACCGCAATCGGAACACCTCGCCTCCGTCTGCGAACGTCGGAGAAAATGACGAGGGGTTCCGATTGTAGATGACCGTATAGAATCGGCCGAGGTGTTCCGAGTGGGACCGATGACCGATGATAATGCTGTAAATGCAACAGAAAAACCACAACAATACAAGGACAAAATGTACAATAACCCATTAAATAGGGTGTGGCGGGTGTAAATAGGGTGTGGCGGGTGGGTGCATGCTTATTTCAACATTAATTTATATGGACGCTCATGACTGATGCCTGTTATTTTCAGTCGTGACTGCAGAATCTCAAACAAGGGAGATTGTCAACAAGGGAGATAACTCTAAAGTCAAAATTTTCCACTGCCACCAACAACAGTGGATGCCAGAAGTCGCTACAGGAAAAGGATAACTGGCCTAGATCATAGCTTAACTCAATGATGCATTCGTTTTATAACTGAATAAATGTATTTATACATTATTTGACCTTGAGTACTTATATCCATGATAATCGCATAACATAGCGATGGTTGCAAAACAAAATTGTCCAAATCCTCATCCTCATCTGTGAATGTGAGGGTGAATTCTAATTACTTATGTAGGTAAGTTCAAGGTGGGGAGCATGCAGTAAGTCAGTTATTGTATGATTTCTCGTCACTCAAGCGACAAAAAATATAAAAGTGCTGAATATCATTTCCAAGGGAAAAATTGAGAAAAGTTTTTTTTGTTTGTTTGTTTTTTCATTTATTCATTTTTTTTTCTCATAATTCAGAATGTTTACATTTCCGGAGTGTGTTTGTTACCAACGTTGCAACCTTACCAACGAAAACATCGTTTGCAAGTGTGTAAACATCAAATTTGACGCGTAGGAATACATTGTTCATAGACGGACCGGTGCACACATGCTCAATTAGTATGAATGCGCAATGACAATTTTCGTTTCTGTTTTGACATTTCCCCAATAAAATATGAATGGAATATGGCAGTATTGATTCAGGTATAACAATGAACAAATAAAATGTTAGAAATATCTTACATGAATCGAATAAAACACGATGTTACTGTGGAACTATATTTTGTTTATCATCTGTTTAGCGATTCCATTAATTTTCCAGCTTTTACGTCTATTCGTATAACGCCGAAAAAACTAACACAGATTCAATTTTTGGACAACGTTAAATAAAACAGATTAAAATATAAATATAAGGAATAATTATTGTTTTTTTTTTTATCTTTTACTGGTGTGTAAGCCGCATTTTTTTTTTTACAGATAATTCATCATGGCGCACTGACGTGAATAAAAGTAATGAAAAAAAGAAATTAAATGATTCCTAAGAAGTGACTAAATGTTTACTTTTTCTGTATGTCTCTTAAATTGTAACACAAGTTGGTTTTCAGAATTTTGAAGTGTAAAATACTGGTTCACATGTTGACAGTATAATTGACATGGTGTTGGTGTCAATATGAAGTATTTTCAAATTATTCTGTGTGTCTGAGAAAAATCACTTTTAATGTGAATACGAGACGTATAATTACGTGTAATTCGTGTGGTTGTTCTTACGCCTATTGCCCATTCTCTGTCCTCGGTGTCATTTAGTTAATGACCAACGGCCCTGATTTACACGTGTCATGTGACCGGCCATTATTGCTAAAATAGAGTAATTATTTCGCGCGGTCATACCATCCATCAAATCATCATGTCATTAACGAAGACAATGGAACACGTTTATTTGTCAGAGATTGTAGCCATTGACCGAAATAGAAATTCATCATTACATGCAGTGTTTGGGATGATATAACGATCCGAATCAGTTTCAAACAGGAAATTATTTTGTTTTTCTTACCAAATGGTATTACAACACGTAAACACGTTTGAAAAAAATGACCAGTTACTTTCGAGGTCTTCTGTCATCATGAAAGCGACGTATATATTAATCATTATCCGTTACTCTGTTCGAGATCTTTGTTTTCTGTTTATATTGCGTCTTTCTATTTCCTTGTTTCTTTTCTGACGCTTCAAACTCGGTCACTTTATACTGACCACGGGCTGACCAGTCCTTACCGTCACATACCAGGTCATCTTATACTGACCACGGACTGACCAGTCCTTACCGTCACACACCCAGTCACCTTATACTGACCACGGGCTGACCAGTCCTTACCGTCACATACCCTGTCACCTTATACTGACCACGGGCTGACCAATCCTTACCGTCACATACCCAGTCACCTTATACTGACCACGGGCTGACCAATCCTAACCGTCACATACCCAGTCACCTTATACTGACCACGGGCTTGACCAGTCCTTACCGTCACATACCCAGTCACCTTATACTGACCACGGGCTGACCAATCCTTACCGTCACACACCCAGTCACCTTATACTGACCACGGGCTGACCAGTCCTTACCGTCACATACCCGGTCATCTTATACTGACCACGGACTGACCAGTCCTTACCGTAACATACCAAGTCACCTTATACTGACCACGGGCTTGACCAGTCCTTACCGTCACATACCCTGTCACCTTATACTGACCACGGGCTGACCAATCCTTACCGTCACATACCCAGTCACCTTATACTGACCACGGGCTGACCAATCCTAACCGTCACATACCCAGTCACCTTATACTGACCACGGACTGACCAATCCTTACTGCCACATACCAAGTCACCTTATACTGACCACGGGCTGACCAGTCCTTACCGTCACATACCCGGTCACCTTATACTGACCACAGACTGACCAGTCCTTACCGTCACATACCAAGTCACCTTATACTGACCACGGACTGACCGTCACATACCCAGTCACCTTATACTGACCACGGACTGACCAATCCTTACCGTCACACACCCGGTCACATTATACTGACCACAGACTGACCAATCCTTACCGTCACATACCCAGTCACCTTATACTGACCACGGACTGACCAATCCTTACCGTCACACACCCGGTCACATTATACTGACCACAGACTGACCAATCCTTACCGTCACATACCCAGTCACCTTATACTGACCACGGGCTTACCAGTCCTTACCGCCACATTATATTGGTCTCGCCCGGGACGTGAACTTTGGTGGTACCTCCAGCGGTATGTCGTCGTCGTCTTCGTTTTGCGCTTAGAACAGTTGCTGAAAATGCCCCTTTCTACTTAGATCACATTGTCGACATCATCTGAACTTTAATGTTTTGTATTCGACTCAGTTTCTCAAAAGGCGCCAGTGTTACTCCAACCAAACCTGGAATATTGTCGCATTGTAATGCAGGCATCTCAACACACTCAATTTGATTGATTTAAAAAAAAAATGTATTCTGGGGTAAAAACGCTTATATTTTGAGAAACTACTGCCGAATCGGGACAGGAATAAGAAAGGCGATTCTTGTCCCTGCGTTGCTCCTTCATTAACAGAATGCCTCGACCATAAACACCGAGTTTACTGGTAGTAAATCTATACCGTTTCTGCTCTATTTTGGTGACGCCCCTTCTTGCCTACATTCTGTCTTTGGAGTTCATTTCTCGTCATCAGATTAACCGAATTTATCGGCCTTATCACGGTCATACAGCTGGTAACTGAGCCGATTTGAATGGTCAATTTTCAATGATCGGATTACTGAACTAAGCGCCCCTTTAGTCTCATTTACAACTTGACCCTATACAGCGATGTAAACAGGTCGGTAACGACAAACTGCACGTGCGAAGTATAAACAGTTATCACTAATTGTTGTCATCTGTATTCGTCAAGTAACTTAAACCGTCATCTATAATTGTCGTCTAGTGATTTAAACCGTCATCTATAATTGTTGTGTAGTAACTTAAACAGTCATCTCTAATTGTCTAGTAACTTAAACTGTCATCTCTAATTGTCGTCTAGTAACTTAAAAAGTCATCTCTAATTATCGTCGAGTAACTTAAACTGTCATCTCTAATTGTCGTCTAGTAACTTAAACAGTCATCTCTAATTGTCGTCTAGTGACTTTAACAGTCATCTCTAATTGTCGTCGAGTAACTTAAACAGTCATCTCTAATTGTCGTCTAGTAACTTAAACAGTCATCTCTAATTATCGTCGAGTAACTTAAACTGTCATCTCTAATTGTCGTCTAGTAACTTAAAAAGTCATCTATAATTGTCGTCAAGTGACTTAAACCGTCATCACTAATTGTCGTCTAGTGACTTAAACAGTCATCACTAATTGTCGTCTAGTAACTTAAACAGTCATCTCTAATTGTCGTCTAGTAACTTAAATAGTCATCTCTAATTGTCGTCTAGTAAATTAAACAGTCATCTCTAATTTTCGTCTAGTAACTTAAACAGTCATCTCTAATTGTCGTCTAGTAACTTAAACAGTCATCTATAATTGTCGTCTAGTGACTTAAACAGTCATCTCTAATTGTCGTCTAGTGATTTAAACAGTCATCTCTAATTGTCGTCTAGTGACTTAAACAGTCATCTCTAATTGTCGTCTAGTAAATTAAACAGTCATCTCTAATTGTCGTCTAGTGACTTTAACAGTCATCTCTAATTGTCGTCGAGTAACTTAAACAGTCATCTCTAATTGTCGTCTAGCAACTTAAACAGTCATCTCTAATTATCGTCTAGTAACTTAAACAGTCATCTCTAATTGTCGTCTAGTGACTTAAACAGTCATCACTAATTGTCGTCTAGTAACTTAAACAGTCATATCTAATTGTCGTCTAGTAACTTAAACAGCCATCTCTAATTATCGTCGAGTAACTTAAACAGTCATCTCTAATTGTCGTCTAGTAACTTAAACAGTCATCTCTAATTATCGTCGAGTAACTTAAACTGTCATCTCTAATTGTCGTCTAGTAACTTAAAAAGTCATCTCTAATTATCGTCGAGTAACTTAAACTGTCATCTCTAATTGTCGTCTAGTAACTTAAAAGTCATCTTTAATTGTCGTCTAGTGACTTAAACAGTCATCTCTAATTGTCGTCCAGTAACTTAAACAGTCATCACTAATTGTCGTCTAGTAACTTAAACAGTCATCTCTAATTGTCGTCTAGTAACTTAAACAGTCATCTCTAATTATCGTCTAGTAACTTAAACAGTCATCTCTAATTATCGTCGAGTAACTTAAACAGTCATCTCTTATTGTCGTCTAGTAACTTAAACAGTCATCTTTAATTATCGTCGAGTAACTTAAACTGTCATCTCTAATTGTCGTCTATTAACTTAAACTGTCATCTCTAATTGTCGTCTAGTGATTTAAACAGTCATCTCTAATTGTCGTCTAGTAACTTAAACCGTCATCTATAATTGTCGTCTAGTGATTTAAACAGTCATCTCTAATTGTCGTCTAGTAATTTAAACAGTCATCTCTAATTGTCGTCTAGTAACTTAAACCGTCATCTCTAATTGTCGTCTAGTGATTTAAACAGTCATCTCTAATTGTCGTCTAGTAACTTAAACAGTCATCTCTAATTGTCGTCAAGTGACTTAAACCGTCATCTCTTATTGTCGTCTAGTAACTTAAATAGTCATCTCTAATTATCGTCGAGTAACTTAAACTGTCATCTCTAATTGTCGTCTATTAACTTAAACAGTCATCTTTAATTATCGTCGAGTAACTTAAACAGTCATCTCTAATTGTCGTCTATTAACTTAAACAGTCATCTCTAATTGTCGTCTAGTGACTTAAACAGTCATCTCTAATTGTCGTCTAGTGATTTAAACAGTCATCTCTAATTGTCGTCTAGTAACTTAAACAGCCATCTCTTATTGTCGTCTAGTGATTTAAACCGTCATCTCTAATTGTCGTCTAGTAACTTAAACAGTCATCTCTAATTGTCGTCTAGTAACTTAAACAGTCATCTCTAATTGTCGTCTAATGACTTAAACAGTCATCTCTAATTGTCGTCTAGTAACTTAAACCGTCATCTCTAATTGTCGTCTAGTGATTTAAACAGTCATATCTAATTGTCGTCTAGTAATTTAAACAGTCATCTTTAATTGTCGTCTAGTAACTTAAACCGTCATCTCTAATTGTCGTCTAGTAACTTAAATAGTCATCTCTAATTGTCGTCGAGTAACTTAAATAGTCATCTCTAATTGTCGTCGAGTAACTTAAAGTAGGCGATATATTTTAGAAGGGTTTTGCAACGGGCAATCTGATTAGTCGACAGTCCTGTAAACGATACTTACTATAATTGTCGACCAATCAGACTGTCTGTTTTAAAAGATCAAAATGCCTCGTCCGATCTTCAAGTGTAATACCGTGTTGATATAGTAGGAGTAAGGTCTAATATAGTTTTTCTGTTGATACTAACCAGATGCAGAGGCCTATGGGTGGACCGTCTTTCTGATCTCGATTACCGTTGTAACAATATGTCTGCTTCGGGACAGTTTGAGGATAATTCATCAGAAAAGGGTCTTCTGAAATGGACTATATTTGATCATAACAGGGTATTCAGGTAACAAAACAGTTGTTTCATGCTTTAATATCCGTCAACAGTCAAAATAATTTCCCCTCGATGCTGAAGTCTCGGGAAATAAAACAGTTTGATTAGTCTCAACATATGTCCCCGAGAAACAGTTGATCGGCTTGGTCCCAACATATGTCCTCGGAAACATTTGATCGAATTGGTCCGAAAATATGTCCTCGAGAAACAGTTAATCGGATTGGTCCGAAAATATGTCCTCGAGAAACAGTTGATCGGATTGGTCCATACATATGTCTTCGAGAAACAGTTAATCGGATTGGTCCCAGCACCGAGGGAAAATAATTTTGTCTGTTGACTGCTAAGTCATTACACAACAGTATATGGTGTACAGTCAATTCAAGGACAACTTTCCCTGAGTTCGAGGTGCTTGCCGGTGGTTATATTGTGTGTGGCTGAGGGGGTTGTGATTTGGAAGTTACGGTGTGTTTTTATTTGTCTCCTTGTGAATGCGCGGAATTGATGTCAACTTTATAGTGCTACCTCACTGAAACATACTGTCGAATATGCCAGAGTAGATGGGGCCTCTGCAGGGTTTCTCTGTCGTACGCTCCAGTAAGGTAGCACTATAAAGTCGGCATCATTTCCGCGCTATTTCTACAAGGAGACAATCACGAACATACCGCAGCCTCCTAAAACACATACACATTCGCCACACTCACGGATCTCGCAGACAAGCGAGGCTGTTCTAGAATGACGGGACGTTAAACAATACTATCAAAACCAAACCCAGACGGGTATCCCAACAGGCCACACCACACTGACAACAAGCGAACCAGTCCTCTCCCACTTAGCGCTAAGCAGGGGTATTAGCTACCATTTTTATAGACTCTGGTATGTCTCGGCCAGGGGACAAAGTCCAAAGCTTTCCTTACATGAGCGAACGCTCAACTAAGGACCAACATTGAGAGGAAAGCGGTTAAGAAAGAAGAGACAAATCTAAAATTAGATCGCCCATTGCGATCACGTGGTGAATGGAGCAGATGCACGTCCCCCGACCTATCTGCATGGCAACACAGACGGAGCTCGGAAGATCTATTGCTTTTCTTTGCAAAAGCGTTTCGCGGGGATGACATTCACCAGACAAAATACCCTCTCCCTGATCAGTGTGAAATATGTTCTGTTACATGTTCTTAGGTTTCTACGATCCTTTATTCCCGAAGGAGATGAACGCTCGCTGGTGGCTACCGCTAATGTTAACCAGTCTATTTAATGCTGTGACGTGCCATCACTTTAAAAAGGTGTGTTTTCGTACACAGCGATTTAAGACAGTTGTCTTACCATTAAGCGTACCGCATGACATGATACTTTTCAGTTGAAGTCGAGACGCGATAGGAAATAGGGACTATTTACTTTTTTTTACACATTTAATCACAGGAAGAATTGATCAAAGTCGACGTAATATCACACGATCTCTATTAATTTTGGTGAGTTCTTCGAAGAAGTTATTCTCGAGCTCGTTTAGACTCTGCTTCAAAACATCAAACAACAGTGAATTATCATATTCTAGTTTCTTCATTACACGTATAACAATATAATGAATGGCAACACTTACGTACTCGGTATATCTATGTAATCGAATACACCGCAGCATCAAATGGTTCCTATAATTAACGGATAGAGGTCAATGCTAGGTCATTCAGCGCCGGAGATCGTACGCGAGATCGATGCCAGGACAGAACAAAGTAATATTATCGTCAGATGTTTCTAATTTTCGTACATAATGACTCTTGTATACTTAACTGTATTTAAAAACTAGCTTCACGTTTACATTTCCCAGTCATATCGTTTCTATTTCAAAACTAAACTTAATTTTGTTTTTACTCCAACGCGATTTCGTGATGCAGTGTGGCTAAGATCTATCGATATGACGTTGGTATCTTCAAATCTTGTGCCATATCTCTAGGGTGAGAAATCATCAGATATTATTACACTCATTTAACGAAGATCGAGATAACTGTAGCGGTCCGTATTTCCGTTTCAGTATAGAGGGAGTTGTGTATTAGGTTACATGACATGATACAGTAAAAGTATCCCCATACAGAATTAAATCAACTGTGATGTAGCATAAGCTATCGGATTACTTATACCTAACATCAGTCCTACAGCCGTCAAAAAGTATTCTTTGTTTTTGTTTTTGAATTGTTTTTCAAGAACGGCCTCACCAGTGTATGCCAAATGAAGATGTGTTTTCGGGATAAGTTTATATGAGACACCTTGTGATATTGTAGAACTGATATTGACAGTAGTATACCGCCAGTCACATTACATTAAAAACAGTAAATCAGTTTTTACACTCCAGAAATGCTGACCGTTAAACAGGAGTGACAACGACCATGTTATCAGACTCTCATGTTTTGACCAGGGGACATAACCCAAAGCCTTACACAATACTTTTTATAAAGGTCTATAGTTGATGTTTACGATTAAGGCGTTGTTTATCACCTTGTATTTTTATATAGGTCTATAGATGTTGTTTACGGTTAAGGCGTTGTTTACCATCTTTTACTTTTTATATACAATGTAGGTACAGTCATGTACATGCATATAGATGATGTTTACGGTAAAGGCGTTGTTAACCATCTTTTACTTTTTATATACAATGTAGGTACATTTATGTATATAGATGATGTTTACGGTTAAGGCGTTGTTAACCATCTTGTATCATTTTTATATACAATGTAGGTACATTCATGTACATGTATATAGATGATGTTTACGGTAAAGGCGTTGTTAACCATCTTTTACTTTTTATATACAATGTAGGTACATTCATGTATATAGATGATGTTTACGATTAAGGCGTTGTTTACCATCTTGTATCATTTTTATATAGGTCTATAGATGATGTTTACGATTAAGACGTTGTGATGACCTTGCATTTTATTTATATACATCAAAAGGAATCATTTGGTTACAGCTTATTGTGTATACTCCAAGTTCTGATGTCTACGTCACGAGGCCTTTTTGTGGTTATATACTCGTACCAATATAATGTGTCGTCGCTGTTTGCCCTTTAATGATACGCCAATCATAGAAGGAAGTGGTGCCCAAAGCATCTATGATTATCTTTTGAAGATGGAAGACTTCCGGGCATGGTCCTGTGACGCCACTGTCCAGCTATGATTGCGAATTTGTGTGTAAAGAAGTCGGATAATACTATGTGATTTAAGGGTTAACTGTAATATTTTTATTATTGAGCAATAACACAAAAAACTGGGATGTACTCTGAATAATCCGCGAAGCTGTTTATGAAAAGAGTACACCCCAGTTTTTTTTGTGTTATTGCTCAATTACCTGATTATCAGGTCAAAAGGTCAAATTTGTTCCCGTGCAATAACTCTTTTAATCACCAAAGTTTCTGCGCAGGCGACACATCAACTTCCGTTGATTTTTTGTTATCTATTTTGTGTGTCAAAAGTTGGCTTTTAAGAGCTTAATGCTGAACCCAGTCCTACGCCTCTTAAATAAGACTCCCTCGCGACATAATGACGAAGTTACTATTGGTAGGAAACCTTGTGGTATATGAAGGCCTTTACCTATTCTATTTAATAATTATATAAACAGATTTATTCTAGTGCATGATATACAAGAATTTACTCCACCCTATCAAATACTAACTCATTTTCTGCAATCTCATATGGTGCTCTTTCCATTACAACATTTCAATTCCGAATGTCTCCTAAATTAAAATAACATGCCTCTTTATTTGTATTAAATTCTTTAAAAGCTTTAAGATTCCAAACATGTCACAGTACCCTAATAAGATTAAGGTTGTTCCATAAGGACAGAAACAATGGAAACAGTCTTCGATTTAAGTAACTTCACCACTTAAGTTACCCTACTACTAACTCACAATTTCAATGATTTCTAACAGTACCCCCGAACTCTGACGACAAATTAGTCCGTATGTTTAATCCCTGTCCTCTTGGTGTTACTGATATTAAACAATTTTACCGGAATATCAATAGAATGTTAGATCCTTTTAAACGTGCTCATTATTCCATTACATATCTATATAAGGAATTGTTTCTATTGACTCTCTAACACAGAAAGTAAATAAGATAATGCCAGTTTAGTAGAGCTGTATATTGGGTGTAAAATTGGTGAACAAACTAGTATAGCACTATGTTAAGAAATGTGTTCCTCTGGATGTGTGCCGGAAGATATTGATGTATGAGGAGAGTCGCCACGTGGTTAAGGTGTCCCGACACTTTATCACTAGCCCTCCACCTCTGGGCTGCGAGTTCGAAACCTACGTGGCGCAGTTGCCAGGTACTGACCATAGGCCGGTGGTTTTTCTCCGGGTACTCCGGCTTTCCTCCACCTGCGAAACCCGACACGTCTTTAAATGACCTTGGCTGTTAATAGGACGTTAAACAAAAGCAAACCAAATGTAAAGTTGTGGAATGTCTCTTGAGAGGTGATATAAATGTAGTTGTGTGTGGTTGTCTTACTTAATTGTTCATGATAATTAACATCTGATCATATACGATAGCATAGCGTGCGCAAGTGTGTGTAATTGTGCAATGTCTGTCATGTAGCCTTGCCTGTAATGTAATAAAACAACCCCAAAAAAAAAAAAAATAATAATAAGTGGTGAAAGAACGCAAAATAAAATGTTGTAATCGGACAGTAGGTCTATTTTGGTCCCTCCGTGTCCCACGTTTTTGTATACCTGCATAATAAGATCGTCGATCCTACAGTATGAATACAATAGACCTTTTGACTATTGGACTCTCAGATGTCCCACTCCCTCCCGCAGAAGACTAGAAACAATTAGATTAGTTGCCTGCTTCGTCAGCGATATACAACAGACATATTCTTTTCTTTTTCCACTTCTGCACGGGCTCCTCACACTCGCAGGTTCCATCGGTGGTACCAAGCAAAAAAATAAATAAATAAATAAAAAAATACAAATATTTTCCTCAGATGTTTTAATATAATAGGAAAAATGAAGAGCCATGCTGTCCAGTAGGATAGGTCGTATTTACTGTAAAATAAGACCAACAATACGGATAGTATGTCGTTTTCAAGTCTTTCATGTAACCCTAATAGGTCATACTTCCCCGTCCTCGTACATTGCACGTGAGCCTCTGTGGTCCTTCTGTATGAAGAATTGTACCTGTTGCTCCCATTTAATTATCGAAAAAGACGACTAAATTTGGCATCTTATCTTCATTCGTCCTGATGTGTCCCTTAGCAATGCTCACTTTTGACCTTTAGTTAAGCGTTCGCTCCTGTGAGGAAGGCTTTGGGTTTCTGTCCCCTGGCCGATGCACCCAGAGTCTATTAACTGGTAATTGGTGCCCTTGCTCAGCGTTCAGCATTATAGAGAGTGGGTCGATTGGTTAGCCCATTGTCAGTATAATGTGACTGGGTGGGGTGTCCTGCTGGATGTCTTCGGCAGCATTCTTCAGTGAGGTAGCACTGTGAAGTCGACATCAGATTTGGGCTATCACGAGGGGCGAACACGAACATACAACAGATTCTACCGCAGACTCCTAAAGCACCCACCCATTGCTCCTCACGGATACATTTCGTACACAACTGAGTCCGTCCTTTAATGACATTGGAAAGTGATAGGACGTCAGAAAAACGCAAAACCAAACGAGACAAAAACAATTATGTATGATGATGTTTCAGGGACAAAAACTTCCTGTAATATACGCTTTGTATGCACTCTTTGAGTTGGATTTACCCATGTCGTCCAAGAGAACCCTTAAAAAACGAAAAACTAAAACAAAAACAAAAACAAAAAATTGACAAACAACAAAAAAAAAAAAAAAAATCAAAAAAACAACAACGAACAGATAAGTGCATGTTGAAACGAGATTGAATGTGGCATGAAAAAAAAAATGACACATCTGATTGTACAGTATCACTACTGTTTCTGGCTATAGCGAACCACTCCTTGTTGTCTCCGAGCTTGTGTTTTCAGAAACGCCATTAGTCACCGCACAGTTTAAATACATAAATATACAAAGATAATTCCGACGTTTATCGGTAATGATTTTGTTAAGAGCTCAATGTTGTCGCAACAGCCCGGACGAAATCAAATAGATAAAAGGGAGAAATGAAAGAGATGAAGGTAACACACACTCAAAACGCGCCATTGTGGGTTTTTTTTAATTTCAAGTCGACATTTATGAAACAGGCCATATTAATAATTGCGATCTCATGGGTTTCAATTAGGGAGAAGACAGGACTGACAGGACAAAGAGAAAGTCGATCTGTTAGGAAAAGTGGCAAGATTACTTACACATTTAATCGCACTTTTATGTAAGGCGCGTCTCAGTAGTAAATGTGTAAATAAATATTCAATATTTCCAACTCGATGTTAATCTGTCACAGCAAAGCAGATATCAATCACACCACGCACATCACACATATCGGCCCATTCATACTGTCGGATGTGTATTGGTGTCAAAAATTACAAGATATTCCAGATGGATCGAAGAACTCGTTATTGTCAGATGTTTATTGGTGTCAAACATATACAACAAGGTCCCAGATGGATCTTAACACCATCATTGTCAGATTTTTATTAGCGTCAAAAAAGATATTCCAGATGGATCTAAGTACCCGTCATTGTCAGATGTTTATTGGTGTCAGACATATACAACAGCATCATTGTCAGATGTTTATTGGGGTCAAACATATACAACAGCATCATTGTCAGATGTTTATTGGTGTCAAACATATACAACATCATCATTGTCAGATGTTTATTGGTGTCAAACATATACAACAGCATCATTGTCAGATGTTTATTGATGTCAAACATACAACACCATCATTGTCCGATGTTTATTGGTGTCAAAAATACAACAAGGTCCAAGAGGGTTTTCACAACATCATTGTCGAATGTTTATTGGTGTCAAAAAATACAAGATATTCCGGAGGGATCTAAGAACCGTCATTGTCGGATGTTTATTATCGGTAGAACTATGTAAGTCTATTTTCTCAGTACCCCAATTTCCTCTAATAATCATCTGTTCAATCGCCATGTTTTATTGACAAAGTATGGTAGTACTTACATCTGATTAGTTCCTAAAATCGTACATCCACAACTAGCAAACAAAATGGAACTATGAATACATTTCCATCACTTTCAAACATTATAAGAACAAAACGACCACAAATCCCAACTGACGGAATCTAAGATGACCGTCTGTCGGGTAATTTGTTAATTCCATGTCTGAAAGGTTTGGTCAACATTTGGTCCCCACTTTAAACGTTGTGAAAAATTTTCATGTTTTTTTTTTTTTGGATAAATATATTATTATGTTATCATGAATATATATCAATAAGACATATTTGGTATCGAAATGATAGTAAAATACACTATAGACTGTTATAAATGATTTTTTTTTTAAAATCTACATTAGCCTGTGAAAATCATTAACTATTTTGTTTGGGTACCCCTTCACTCAACTTGGTGTTATGCAAGGAGGTCCACTACGACTATCGGTTGATATAATGATTAATCCTTTATACGATTATTGCTTATTTTCATGTATCTAAAATGGTGAAAAAATCAAATAAATTGGAGAGGAGGCCGGCGTCATTGTTAAATCTCCATAGGCGTTGACCCCATCTTTAAATCATTCACAACTTGCGAACAAGGTAAATTTATCAAATGTCAGATATATAGAGGTTTCTATACAAAGGTTGCCAGGAAATAACTTGTTTTATGTTGTTTTTGCAATTATTGACGAAAACGGGACATATTCATTAAGATCCAAAAGCTGTCGGATATAAGTAATGCAATAGGAGACCAGCAAATAGATATGTTTTCGATATGTAGATAGTGAGAAATAAGGAATATATATGTATTGGGGAAATTAGCTAAGTGATTATCCCAAAGTTATGATATAAAGAAAGAAAAAGAACATTGTTAAAAATAGGCACATCTATGATGGAATATATAGCATTGTAATATAAAAAGACAATGGTATACAAATAGTGACAAATATTCCAACTATATTCAATCACCCCAGACACACGGTAGTGATTGATAGGTAGGACGGACTCTCAATACACAATATATGTAACAATATACTTGTCATTACTGATTAAGTGTTAAGATGAACCTGTCCGCGATTTCGTCTTCATGACTAATTCGAACGATGCAAAGAGGACGAATTAATTTTTCACCCCTCGCACATCCTACAGACATACGTGTCCAGCTGCTGGTTGTCCATTTCACCAGTGGAGTTTATTTGACAATCTACCTGAGTATCCGGGGCTGAATGAACGTTGTTGCTCATCCGGTACGAGTTTGTCAGCGTTCGTTTATACGTACATACAAATTTTAGAGCAAAACGAAATCTCGAGCCGCTCAGACAATACAGGTAAAAGTTAGCACACCTGTTGATATAGAGAAGGTAGAACGAGGCCGAATAAATCAAAAGGTCCATAGATTTAGCTTCGTCATCCTCTATAACCACATTTGAAGTCACGCTTGTGTAGATTGAAAACGGCAACGTACATACAATTATAGTAATAGAATCCGCCAACAACATCAAAAGAATTTGTCGTCTGCGGGATCTGTGATTTGTTGACGCATGCGCCCTGCTTTCCAGTTTTTTACTTCCAGTTCTGTAGTAAACATTGGCCGCCTTTTGTACGATATAAGACAGCTTCACATGTCGGAGAATGATGATATTACTGATGATTATCACGGTAAACATTACAAATAGAAAACTATGATGAATCCACGGCCAAATTAGACGCCAAAACATGACCATGTTTTTATTTTTGGAAGATATTTCGCACAGCTTGTACCGTTGGTTCTGCGATATTAAGCCGGAAGTGAACAGGAAGTGAGCGTCTTTGAGAACAGCCAGTATCAATAGTAGTATTGACATATGCTTAGCACGAGAGACGCTGCACCATTTCTGAGCTTTCAATGGGAAAGTGATTGCAAGGCTTCTCTCAAGTGTCATGGCGGCTGTCAATAGAATTCCGAAATCACTACTCGTCCACCCGAAGAAGTTGAATGCTTTGCACATGAAATGGGCGTTGATTCCCCTGTATATGATCCACGGGAAATTGGCATTAATCCAATGTACTGTCAACAGGAACAGTAAACTGAAGTTATCAATAAATGCGTTGATGGCAATATAAAGAGACGTCGACAGGAACCGGAAGTACATACTGCGCATGACTTTGATGACAATACAGTTACAGATAGTTCCCATAACAACTAAAATCGGAGGAAAATAAAGATTGATTGCTGCCGATATTTTATCAAGTTTCCTTGCAAGGTTGGTGACGTCATCACCGGAAGTGACATTTAACATCGGGAATGGTAAAGCTGGTTTACAGAAATGTTTGTAGTCATGGGCGATAATTGTAGAATTTAGTTCGGCAGCTATTGTTGCAAATCGAACCATTGCCGTGGTCATGTTTTATTTACTTTTACAAGTTATATATTGTGAATATGGAATCGCATAGAAAAACTTGGTTGATTATAGGTAGCATATCCACCGCTAGTACTCAATGGGCAAATCATACAAACAGAGTAGAAAATCCGTCCTTCGAACTCCGTGGCAGATAATTTACTGAAACGCAAAACATAACTATTTATCAATTTGTTTCATAGTAAAATACTTTAAATACTGTTCACTTAATTTTGAAATAACATATTTCGTTGTGCTTTCGAAAGATTTGTAAATGGGGAAAATGTTCCAAATAATTATGTTTAAACAAGAACATGCAGCACTTATGAGCTAAACATGTTCCCCAATATTTGATTTCATGAGTTAAGAGTAACCAGGAAAATATTTTTAAATATTATCCGGCAGAAATCATAAAACGTCAACATACATATCATGCAAATTTTATGCTTTCGGAATAACGTTCTCCTTAAATATGGTATATGTGTTTACCGCTGCATTACAAAACGGTTGAGAAAAAATGTTTGATGAGATTATATCAGTTTTATATAGGACAAATTATTTCATAATTAAATATACTACATAAATTAAGTATATACATATAGACTGTATTATTAAAGGCGTAACAGGTGCTGTTTACTACTGTATATATTGTCTACTGATCTACCATATATCTACAAACATCCACAGCAGCACAGCCTCTGTTAAACCTAGTTTATAGATACAGGTACTTACCATGCTCCAAACTCACTCTACAAAAACCCACTGTGACAAGTTCGCACTTGAAAAACAATGAAAAGAAAGGTTTTATTACCTGGACACCGTATTATATATTTTATCAATCCTCCTCTCTCTGTCGCTGCAGGAATTAAGAGCAACAAATCCTAATTCATTTACGGAAAAGTACAATTATCCAATACTATTTTGCATCTTCGTAATCAAATTCAATAATTTGTCACTTTTCTGACACAAGTTGAATATTAAAATCCAACAATCTTCAGATGGTGTTATCCGACTTTCCAGACTTTCATCAACATCCATCCTCCAGAAATCCCATTTGCATTTAAGCTGCTGCATTAACAATGTTTGACGACACTGTGATACCCAGGTGCCACGCATCAGATTGGACACTCCCTCTTTCCTTCGCGCATGTTGTACTTGTCAAGATAGGCGCTTATACGACTACAATTTACAGATGCTGTCATCTGATGATGTTGCCGCGTCTACACACACCCCATATATCGATCTGGGATATTAAAGCATGTTCACTGTGATAGTTACAGGCTATGATTGATAGAGGCATTTCCCGTACGTTACAATCGGTGTTACATGATACTCACGACTGCCGATTCAGTCATCGCAAATCTAATTAAACTGCGGTATCGTATTCCAGGCAGTGTTACTTACTGCCGGGATTTGTAGCTAGTCTTTGAAACCTGACTGCTGACAGATGCACTCGAGACACCTTTAGAGAATGACATCCCATATATACAAGCTATCAAAATCAGCTAAGCGGTTCTTCTGTAGAAAAGGGCGTTTTCTTAAGTGTCATCTAGTTAGATACATAGTAAAAGACCAAACGTTGACATTGTTCCCCCGTCAAAGAGACTATTACTTAGATATTTATTATGTTTTCAGATTTGCCCGATTTTTGTGACATAAAGTTCTAATTCCAAGGAAGTGGTTATGTCGCATGAAGCATGTTGAATATTTTTTATGTCTATTTCTTAGACTTCATATATAGGTTTCACCTTATCTAATCATAAATAGGAAGTGAGGAAAGAAGGGAAAAGTAGGGAAACGATCAGTATTTCACAGGACTGATAAAGACAGTTCAATAGTGGACGTATTGATCCCTCTGGCCAGGCAAGAGTACCAAATGCCTTTCGCACGAGAGCGAACGATAACGAACAAAAGCGATGAGCGACAAGAGAGATATAAGGGAGAAAAGTTGTTCAGAAAGAAGCGAAAAGATAAGATCTCAAATTACGTCGCCTCTTTGGAATCATGTATGTACAATTCGTACGCCCTACCTGCAGGGCAGACGTGAAATTATAAAAACAACAGACGATACCGAAAAAAATATCGATACCGTAATTCTGACTCAAAATTGTTAAAACGAGGGGGAAAAATAACAAAATAGAGTTCACTGAAGTAGCTAATCAACGACATCCGTGATAAAAATCTAGGTCAAATCTGGGTTAAGTCTTATTCTCAAATACCAGAGCGAGGGTGGTGACAACGGAACCACCAGGTATATCAAGGAGCGTCGGCCTTATCCGACTCCATACTGCACAAGTTAATAGAATACTCTTTGTTTTTTGTTATCAGGGGCTTAACGTTTTCGTAACAGCCAGTTGTGATAACGTAGCCTTACCGAGAGACGTTTAGTGTATTGTCGGTCGGAACGACAGGGTAAAGTTATTTGCACTAAGGAGATATATATAGAGGAATCCAAAAGAACAAAAAGAAAGTGCAGTTAGAAAAGAAAGGATATATCTACGATCCGAAGTGTTACAAAGGGGGCAGAATATTTATTTTGACCTTTTCAATGTCCTCTAAATAGAAAACATAGAAGAAAGTCTCGATTCTTTAGTCGCTTCCTACGATCAACATACTGTGTGACAATGCGACACAGCGAACTTTACTTGTTGGCTCTCTAATGTGCCATGATTAGAAGACAAAGGAGAAACCACCCCCGCTCCTGCACGGGTTATACGATATTGCGTTGTTATGTTCCCTTCAATAGTCGACATCAGTCATAGATCATGGGTATAAGACCTTGAATATCAAATCAACTGGGGCATGTGAACAACGTAGGAAGAATTTGATTAGGCTTTGTAATGTTTAACGTCCTTTTAACAGCTACGATCACTGCAGGACGTTCTTTTCTTTATGAAAGTTGCATGCACGTGGTGTGTGTCTAGGGAGGCTGGGGGCAGAATATTTATTGGTGTGTTCGTGCAAGTCTCCGTGCGAACTAATACCAATTTTATAGTGCTACTTCACTGCTGAAGACACATTGTAGGGGCAAACAAGTCGTCACACTCCTAAAATGCTGAGCTTTAATACAGTTGCATTGTAAGCTGTCCCTGTGGGCCACGTTGTCAGTAAAGATCGATGTAGGTGGCTGATGTTAAAGAGTCTGTAGTGTCCTTGTTACGTTGTCAGTAAAGATCGAGGTAAGTGTCTGGTGTTAAGAGTCTGTAGTGTCCTTGTTACGTTGTCAGTAAAGATCGATGTAGGTGGCTGATGTTAAAGAGTCTGTAGTGTCCTAGTTACGTTGTCAGTAAAGATCGAGGTAAGTGTCTGGTGTTAAGAGTCTGTAGTGTCCTTGTTACGTTGTCAGTAAAGATCGAGGTAAGTGGCTGATGTTGAAGAGTCTGTAGTGTCCTTGTTATGTTGTCAGTAAAGATCGAGGTAAGTGTCTGGTGTTAAGAGTCTGTAGTGTCCTTGTTACGTTGTCAGTAAAGATCGAGGTAAGTGGCTGATGTTGAAGAGTCTGTAGTGTCCTTGTTATGTTGTCAGTAAAGATCGAGGTAAGTGTCTGGTGTTAAGAGTCTGTAGTGTCCTTGTTACGTTGTCAGTAAAGATCGATGTAGGTGGCTGATGTTAAAGAGTCTGTAGTGTCCTAGTTACGTTGTCAGTAAAGATCGAGGTAAGTGTCTGGTGTTAAGAGTCTGTAGTGTCCTTGTTACGTTGTCAGTAAAGATCGATGTAAGTGTCTGGTGTTAAGAGTCTGTAGTGTCCTTGTTACGTTGTCAGTAAAGATCGAGGTAAGTGTCTGGTGTTAAAGAGTCTGTAGTGTCCTTGTTACGTTGTCAGTAAAGATCGATGTAGGTGGCTGATGTTAAAGGGTCTGTAGTGTCCTTGTTACGTTGTAAGTAAAGATCGAGGTAAGCGTGTGAAGTTGAAGGGTCTGTAGTGTCCTTGTTATGTTATCAGTAAAGATTGAGGTGAGTGGCTGGTGTTAAGAGTCTGTGGTGTCCTCGTTACGTTGTCAGTAAAGATCGATGTAGGTGGCTGATGTTAAAGAGTCTGTAGTGTCCTTGTTACGTTGTCAGTAAAGATCGAGGTAAGTGGCTGGTGTTAAAGAGTCTGTAGTGTCCTTGTTACGTTGTCAGTAAAGATCGAGGTAATTGGCTGGTGTTAAAGAGTCTGTAGTGTCCTTGTTACGTTGTCAGTAAAGATCGATGTAGGCGTCTGATGTTAAAGAGTCTGTAGTATCCTTGATTTCATGCTATACATGGTAACAACGGTTAACATTTTTAATATTTAGTTTTTGTTGTTTAACGATAATACAAGATACATAATATGTTTAATTTATTTCTAAAGACATGTTAATATTAATTTGATATTGGATGTTACTTTACTTCTGTCTGGCAAATCCTGACTTCAATACATTATTTAGAATATATTGTTTTACTAAACAATGGAACATTACAAACCTGATACTTTTTATTGTTTCATTATATTATTACCCATGTAATACAGGCTTATATAATATATATTCATGCATAGAAAATCATTACTCTATCAAACGCACTTACGTTGGAACGAACGTTTTAATAGGAATAATGAATACAGTATATGCATCATCGTGTTTAGTGCTGTATTAAAACATAAAACTTGAAATTATGAATGGATCATCGACGTACTGTATGTAAAATGAATACAATAATCATCTGCTTTAACAGCTGTGGTGTTGACATTAAAAATATGACAGTTATATAGAGTTTGACGTCCGCACAGCTGTTATGGTCGTTTTCAGTTCCTGAGAGTTCAATGTCCGCGCAACGAACGTTGTCCTGATAAGCATGGTAGTCCCAGGAGTAGGAAGGAAGGAAGGAAGGAAGGAAGGAAGGAAGGAAGGAAGGAAGGAAGGATTTCTCAGAAAAGCATTCTTGTCAACTTCTGGTTTTCGATGGCGCAGAATTTATGCGGTTAAAAAGGGCATATGGTAGTCTGCATGGTCATGTATGATTTCTTGGCGTGATTCGATATTCTGCTTCAGCAAGACTCATCACTTCTATCCAGCATAACGAGGTGTAATTATAAGTTGAAACAACTTGTTTTTGAATTTTTGGTAACTAAGTATTTATATAGTCGGCCGGGGATCGACAAACAGAATAGTAGGTTCATGTATAAGTCATGGAATCTCTTATCGAATTTTCCCTTTTTAACAGATTTGAGTGTCTAACGTTTCATCCCAGTAGGCCGAGTCGATGATTGCGAAACGAACACAGCTGCTGTTGATACGATATGAATACATAAGTACTACTCGTGCACTCATTCTGACGAATCACTACTATCAGCAACAAATACTCTATATCATCATCGATCGGGAACATCTTCACACTAAGATTTCGAATATTTCGTGAGAAACAATTATACTAAACCAGCTGTCTCTATTATTGGACATTAACAATGGCCATGGGATAAGTACAGTCTCTCTATTGGTAAACCATTGAAGTTTGGTCGCCACACATTCTGACACACTGACAACTCGACCTAGATTTCAAGACCTTCTTTTTATCAAGCTGTGTACAAAACACATGTCAATATATGTCATATTAGTTCATATACACTCATCTACATTCGCAATATTGACATATACGTGGGAGCGAAACAAGGTGGGGCTTTCATGAATATTCCCCGCTCGGTAAACAAAGCATGAGATTCCAAAGTAACTTTGTAAATAATACATTACAGCAACCTGTTCTACTTTAAATGGTGCAGAAATGGCTATTTGATCAGAAAAACAACCTTACATTTTATGATATTTACCATTTCTTTGTGATTTGGGAAGGAATTAATATAAGCTTAAGACTTTAAGCTTGTTTTCCGATTCCAAATACAACTGTAATACAAATGTATGTATATTGTATTGTAAATTTTGATTAAAAATATTGTAGTTCTTTTTTGCATATCGAGTGCCAAATTACTTTTGATTGTTTCAGCTGTGAAAAATAGAGGCATATACGCGTAGAGGTCGGTTTCTTGCAGCAATATCATCATAACAAAATATTATGGCCATCAACTGTTGTTTGGTTGTGTTTTTTTAATGTCCTACTAACACATGGTCATCTTAATGGGGTACCTACCAACCAACTTTAGGACTGTTATATGCACTGATTGGGTGTCCTCCTAAAATGTCATAGCAAATATCAATGTCGATAATAATATCATAAATCTATGGTGACTATTGAAAATTGACCGGTACACCTAATCCTGTTGTGGAACAAACTAAATGTCTTTGTGTTATATTTAATATATATTTTTTATTATACATTTTGGGGAGATATTCCATGTTGATGTAAAAGAAAATATACATGGTGCTTGTTTGCATACACCGGAACGTGGTTTCCGGAAAGAATTATTAACATAAATATATAATTATACCTGGCGACCTGGGTTACATCATACACTCAAGTTATTGCGAAATACCTATTCAGAAACAGATACGATTGTGTATATATATACTGATGGACCCAAAGACAACTGTGAGTGGCTGCAGCGTGTGTGCCTGGTAATACCGTATCTTCCTGTCACTCGCCGGACAATTTCTGCAGAATAAAAAATAATCAATTTGGCTTTACATATGATTTTGAATCAGGATTAAAACATGCCTTCATATTATATTATCAGAATCGTCATCTGTTTTACAGAGTATCAATAATCAATCAATCAATCAATCAATCAATCAATCAAAAACATTTTTGTTTAGAAAGTATGATTGATATCCATTCGTATTCTTCCAATATGATGGCTGATAAGAAATGGACAATTTATCTTCCATTTTTTAATATTGACTGCCTCCATTTGTGCTGCCTAACTCTCTATTGTAATATCAGTTCCATATGAATGACCGCAACTGTTCATAACAAAAGTAGGTACTATTCTAGTTTGATTTTTCTTGTCGTGTATAGCTAATTAAGCTTTTATTATTCACATGTGTAATACAATAAAACGGTAGAATGACCCGTTTAAATCTGTTTTAAAGGCAAATATAACGATACGATATCTGACACATAGGAAGGGAAATGAAAACACAATGTTAATATCAGTACTCTTCTCTCATAGAATCATAAAGATGGAATTAATAGTATTCAAGAACGAATCGTCCGGATATTGACCAGATTGGGTCACTTGTTTGGTCGAAATGTATATGATCAGTTGGTCCGGTCATTAGCGGCCAATGGCCATTCTATACGCCCACGGTTTGTAGGTAATCCAGTTGGCATTTAGTCGGCCATGAGCTTTCAGTGTGCGTGGTAAAATATGTCTGCATTAACGGAAAATATGGTGTTTGATAAAAAGTGCTGTTTACCGGCCATGCATTGTTTATTTTGTTTAATGTTTTAATTAAGCTTTTGAATTGGACATTATTAACAATGCTGACTCAAACAGAATTGTAATTCTAACTAAATCCATAGAAAAAGAGCGAGATGTGAACAATAAATTGATACGTTTTATGAACTTTGCCAGCAACACATTTTCATTAGCGCCGAGATAATGGTCGAAAACAAGAACATTAATAGGGGATATGGAAATTATAAAAATATTACAAAACAAATCAAATAAAAATTATTATTATTGCTGTTGTTACAAGCTAACCGGTTATAAGTACGATATATTGATACATAACTATATATAGAATGCCGCCTTGCATATCAATATGGTCTGCCTTTTTATTTCTTAATATTTTATCAACGAGTATGGCCATTTAATTAAGATCAGCAAGAACTTCTAGTCCTCATGGTAACTGGGTTATGTCATCTACTCCAAGGAAGCGTACTACCAGTCCAGGAAAAACGCGAGGGGACAAATAGGATAGAGCCATCAGGCCATCACCAAGAGAGATGAAACACTATTTGCCTTCAAATGCATGGGTCTCCAGACAAATTGTGACCATTACGGTTGAAGGAGTCTCCATCAATTCCGCAGGTATCATTTTCAGGAGCGAAAGCTTAATTAAAAATGTTGGATCCCTGGGGCCCCTTTATTTTAGAAACGCCAAAATTGATGTTGACATTATTGAATCCTTCGAACAATGAAAATGCCTCTGTTAATCTTTTAAAAGTATACAGTGACTTTAAATAGTTCTACACTGGCGGTTCTGAGGACGAGGATAAGGGAGCGCAGCCATGGTTACGACAGATGCAGATCTGGGATGCTTCAAAATTTAATATAGAAAACCTCATCCTATAACACATTAAAACTAAAGATGTACTGAGTCTATCTTGACAATATCGCTATGAAAAAGTTTACCCCATAACCTTACCTCAAGTCATGATTTATGTTGGGTTCCAGGACATATGAGAAGACGTATTAACGAAAAGTCAGATTTTAAACTTAATTTTACGTATTTTAAACCATTTGTAGCTAAATTTTTGATATCACAATGGCGAAAAAGATTAAGTCAATGTAGAGACAACAAGTTATAGAGGCAATCGCCGAGACAAGTGTGTCAGTGACTGTCCTAGGATGGACCATACATATTTAAAGCTGTCTTACTTATTGAAGGATGAGGTCTAGTCTCAGTGAATCGTATGCAATTGACCATTTACTGTCAAACACCTTTATTGGATTGCATTGATCTACAACCTGCAAGAGATAGTTTGTGCAACAGCATAACAAGTCTAAAACGTCTTTTCGAAACTTTCAATATACAAAATTTTTAATTTCGTAAAAGATGTCGGTTTGTTCATCAAGACATGAGTAACCATAGTCACTCTTGTTATTTTTATTATTTACGTGAGTGTACCAATATGCTTTACATATTTTACATATTCCATCGTTTGTTTGATGTTCTTTAATATCATACCAATTTTAATCATCATTGCTGCTTTTGGTTTGTTTTTGTTTAACGTCCTATTAACAGCCGGGGTCATTTAAGGACTTGCCAGGTTTTTGAGGTGGAGAAAAGCCGGAGTACCCGGAGAAAAACCACCGGCCTACGGTCAGTACCTGGCAACTGCCCCACGTAGGTTTTGAACTCGCATCCCAGTTAAAGTGTTAAAGTGTCGGGACACCTTAACCACTCGGCCACCGCGGCCCTGGTGACTATTTCATTGATGCTCCCTAAGTCACAGGAAAATACAAAGATCGCCTTACTCGGTGATTTGGTGCAACTGGACTCTTCATAATGGATTGGTGTCCTTACGCTAAGAGGACATCTATGCGCCATTTAAACCTCATAATTTCTCCTAATTAGCTGTGAACTGGACTTTCTCAAACAAATGTTTCACGACAGAACAAAATACTCACTGGTTTGTTTTAGAGACGATTACGCCTTCTCATATGATTACTGTTTCGACAGATAACAATTTATGAGCTGTGCGTTTCTTTTGACGCAGACCAAGAACAGTGTTGTCTCTTCAAATGACATAATTACTTTCAAGTATTATGCAGTTGGGAGCTATTTGTCCTTAATTGGCGAAGCAGTCGGTGTTATCAAAGTGATGTATCTCGAGCAGTTCAAGTTGTTGCCATGCTGATTACCAGACAATGAGACAATATTTAACACCAAAGAAAATTCAGGATTTCAATAAGATTCGTGTATTTGCCAGTGTCCTGGGTGTAGTAGACATTTTTTAATACACTTCGATACCTATATTTAGAAACATTTCAAACCCAGCATCGCCGCTAGGGATTTTACATCCACGGAGTGTACCTACCTAAAATTGTCAGCATTGTCGCGGAGTGGCCTGCTGTATTTAGAGTTACCGAGATGAAATAAAATACAATATAACGGCTCAACAACCAATCGTAATTCTTACTTGTAATCGATAAAAGTGTATGCGCAAAAATTCTAAATTTGCGTCGAGACAATTTAAATAAGTAGATAACGGAAGGATGGCGACAATGTGGCTACTGGCACTTCTGATAACTCCTGTCACCAATCTATACATGTAACTGTAGAAAATGCATTTCCGTATTACATATAGACGTCTTCTTTTGGCATCTATGAAATTAGTTCCTGTTGTGATTGCGACGGCAAGTTTACACAATATATAGATAGATCGACAATGAGGAGGATAATAGGGACGATGGGGTGCATGAAAGCATTAGTTAAAGTGGAATCATTCTGTCATTTACAAATGATTTTTGTCTGTTTGTTTGTTTGTTTTTGTTTAACGTCCTATTAACAGCCAGGGTCATTTAAGGACGTGCCAGGTTTTGGAGGTGGAGGAAAGCCGGAGTACCCGGAGAAAAACCAGCGACCTACGGTCAGTACCTGGCAACTGCCCCACGTAGGTTTCGAACTCGCAACCCAGAGGTGGAGGGCTAGTGTTAAAGTGTCGGGACACCTTACCACTCGGCCACCGCGGCCCCCTCATTTAAAAATAAAAGACTAGAATCATCAATTTGTCACATATATTCGTCCACTTTAAAGTAAATATTTTTCTTCTTCTTTTAAAAAGCTTAGAATGAGAAATAAAATAGTTGAATTCACAAATTGTCGGCTTTGATGTGTACTTATTTAACCTTTCTACAGTTTATCTATTGGCCGTCGTAGGTAAAGCCTCGTGAAATAAATTTATATTAGTTCATCATTTATTCAACATTAAGATATGAAGCTTTGATAGATTCTACAGATCCCAGTTATATATATTTCTATCAGAATACTCTCTCTCGGACAATTTTCTAAACTTGCTGACTTTGGGATAAACGTATCCCTAGTGGTTAAGCCCTTGTTTTAATTGGATGCTTATCTAACACCTCTTCATTTCGCGAGCTGCTTTTTTCTACCATGATTTGTGTGAAAGGATATTGTTTTCGTTAATTTTCAAAAGACACTTTGAACAGTTTTGTGTCTTTCGTAACTTTAAAAACTTAAAGGTAAAACGTAACTTTAACTCGAGAGAAATACCATATCGAACGACCCCTATTTACGAACATCTAAACATGGGGCGTGACGGTGAACACACGCGTGGAGGCCTTAAATGACCATTGCTGGATTTAGGACGTTAAAATAATCAACAAACAAACAAGCCATGGCGATGTCAGCATTATGGATGTCTTGAACCGTTGTCAGACAGATAAGTACGCTTTTCTTCTACACTCGATTCATCTCTTTCGCCTACATATCCGTTTTCTGTTTTTTGTTTCTGAATCTTTTGAGTTGAGCATCTTTCCTTGTCTTTAACAAGGCCTGCTGACCACTTATGCTAATGAACTGTCCTAAAACTATTGCGTACTGCTCTATTATGCATCTAATCGTTCTTCTTCTCAATGGAAATTTTGATAGATAGGTTTTGCAAGACCATCAGTAATGCCGAAATTCTTGCTCGATTTATGAACGTCATGTAAATTCTAAATATTGTCAATAAATCAGGAATTCGATACGTAATTGTGTTGTAGAACAACAAAAATACCGACTTAATAACGAAACACATTATTGATTAAACGAAAGCAAAATATTAGGTTGAGTAGCCTGTTCTGCGCCCTCGACGATACATGCTGTACAAACCTATAGTCACATCCGGGTAACGCCAAGCCCAGGGTGGTGATAAGGGAACCACTAGGCAAATCAACAAGTATCAAACACGTCTGACGTCATGTCACATAAGGGATTAGAATATTTCCAAATAAGATCATGATGATCATAAATCTTTTAATGGTCTTCATTAACCTGCTACTCTAAAACCCTTCTATTGCTAATTTCTCCGTCATTAGTCGCACATCTGTAACGAAAATCGTGATTTAGTGAACAGGCCCTTGAATATCGAATCAACTAGGACATGATAATACCTAAGGCAGATGATGCATCTAGTATGAAAGTCATGACGCTTGTCTTACAGCCTCGTTATAAGTTAATTGTCGCTATTGGTTACGTTGTCAGTAAAGATCGAGGTAAGTAGCTGATGTTGAAGAGTCTGTAGTGTCCTTGTTATGTTGTCAGTAAAGATCGAGGTAATTAGCTGATGTTAAAGAGTCTGTAGTGTCCTTGATTTCAAGTTATAATGTTAGCGTTAGCTCGCTTCATTAAATTTGACTTTGACCTGTTGGCATTATCAGCCCATAACTGCCAACTGAAAGCAGTTCAATGCTTAAATATGCGAAATTCTGCACTATTTTGAGGCTGTTTACCGGTTGTCCAACAAAAAGTTTGACCCACCTTTTTGGTTATTTCAAACTATATGCGCGCATATATGTTATATCTATCTTTTACGCTGTCTTTTTAATGTGTATGTTTTAAGTCGGGTTCCGTTCATCATTTTTAGGCCAAGACCTCTTCAGAGGTCTATAGCCTTCAATCGTGCTCAAACAAACTCTCATACTTTTAGCATTCGCGTCAAACACAATTGTGACCCTATGTAAGTTAACTTGTTTACTCCTACCCCATCTAGCGGCGAAATTTATTTATGTATACAACAACAATAAATCAAATAATAAGAAATAACAACCTAACCATTATAGGCAGATGAATTATTTCTCCTAGGGAATGAAATCTGCACCAAAAATATGTAAGGATTACACTTGTTTAAAGTTTCGTTCTTCGAGACGGTCAAAATCGCGTATTTGTGGAAAAATATATGGAACTGTAGTAATAAAGGTTAGTAATATACATGTACCTTTAGCTTAAACACGCTACCACAATTGAGACTGTTTACTTGTTTGAATTCAGACACCCGTTTTGTACAATATAAAGTGGACATACAATATTTATAATCCATAGTTTCTCAAAATACGCTTTACAGAAATAATCTTTTGTTTATAGAAGTCTTAATTGGAACATCCCACCTTCTTCTCTGCCAACATAGGCTTCGTAGAAGTGTTAAGAAATATTATAGAGGATAAATATTTGACTTTTTGTGTGTACCATTTTGTTTAATCGGAGTTACTTCCCTTTGGCCGAGAAAGCAGTGTGCATGATGTTAGTAAACTGTTAAACCTTTGTTATGATACGACAATGCAAAAGGCTTGAACATTTAGCAATTTTGCTGCGACAAAGTAGCTCTGGACGATGGATTTCTGACAGAAAGTCCTCATTAGAGCTCTTGTTTGTGTATTCTCACTGAACACAACATGTTTTCCTGATTTTATGTCGTAATTTCACCTGCCACCTGAAATCTATCGATCGTCCTCTCCATATCGATTTTGAGTTTGAATTATGGCTTGGTTTCAATGCTGGTTTTCTTTGTTGTTTTCGCTGTCCAATATCTCAATGGAATAAACGATTTGCTGTTTTAAATCATTTTTATACCTCAGTCATACATTTTGGCATATATCAGGCTACAATCTACAATTATCGAAATTTCTATTTTAAGAATCAAAACACGTTCGATGTTGCAGGAAAACAGAGTCTGTCATGTAATACAATATGGTTATCAAAACAATACACCATTGTTGAACAGTTCTGACAAATGTTCGTAAATACAAGTAATTATTGTGGGCTTAATTACGCCTTTAATTACAAGCAAACACCATGGAATGAAAAACATATTTTAGACTCATAACAAGTTACTTAGAATCTAGAGAAATATTAAATTTACATGAAAATAGTGTCACACAAGGTAATGAATATGTGTTTATGACATTACAGAAATCTCGTGCACATCTATTATAACAAAAATCTGATTCAGGAGTGAATGTTTCTATTTTCTTAATCATTTCAAACATTGAAGATAGATTGTCGTGATTCTGTCAGTCTAATCATTTACCATTCGTCTTAAAGGCACTAATTCTTCAAAATACACAACAAATCACACTTCATTCAATTAGTATTTAATGTGTATTATTTGTTTTTAGGTATGGTTATTTACTACATTTGTGAAGAAAGTGTGAATCTTTTCAATTATAAGAGAGCACATATGTAACAATGATTTTATTTCTTTCTTGTCAACAAAATATAAAAATAATCCCCTGAACCTTGGCTATATTACTTTATCAATACCCTCTTGTATTGGATTTAATTGGAATATTTCAATGTACCGTGTACTAGTACATTTCAGATGTCTATTTCATATTATGATTTAATTTCAGAAAAATGCAACTTTAATATTACTGAGATTTTTTTTATACAAATATGGTAGCTAAACAGCTATATTCATACACGTTGACAAAGTCGTACACATATCGGAGCTATATGCATACTGACGTATTTTGGACAAGTCTTGAAATGCATGTGGTATATTTGCAAGGAATGACTGTCTTACTTACTACAGCTAGAGCTTGGCCGTATGAAATGCAGAAACTGTTTCAACAACAGATTGATGTACAAATGAATGTCATTTTTTTTTTCAATCGGTCACCATAGAAGGAAATACTGCCATGTGATTGGCGGAAATTAGATATTTTTTCGCCCCAAGACTAATTATAAATGGTGTTGCTTTTCCGACAGCATTGTAGTATGGTCGTCTAAACACACACACGTGATAACATTGATTTTATCTATTTTGCTGTATTTTTGGAATAAACCCATAGATTTTGAGAAATAGATATGTATTAATAAATAATTATTAATTCGTGATTTTGCGTAATTTGGTATTTTGTTCTGCAATGCTTAAGCACTTACACATGTCTATAATTTATACAGGGTGTTCCATGAAGGTTTTTTTTAAACCTTAATCATTAGCATATTATGTTCAAATTTGATATATGTGTATTTCGACATTGCATGAATGACCAATTGTTTTTCAATGGAAAACCAAATAAAACCATATAATTTGATGTAATTTTTTTTATACATGTCCGAATTTGAATTTTTTGGGGAGGTTCTTAGTTCTTAGTTCTTTTCAGTGTTAAATTTCACCTTCATTAATATATTTGTGCATTTGCAAAGGAGCATGACATAAAGTTGTATAAGCAGAATTTGATTGAACAATTCTTTTTTACGTTTCCACATGCTGTCACTATTTTTAAAACCGTTTTCATCCCAAGTTTTGTTGACCTTTTCCAGTTGTTGGGCCATTAAGAATTCACCACGTTCGACACCGCACCTGGCCACATGGTACTTTGTAAATTTTATTTATTTTAACAATCGCGAAACAAGTTATGTCAACTTATATTAATCACACTTGTTGACCCGGATGGAAACGCGCGAGATGTCTTAAGCTATGTGGTCGGACAGGTGACATCTTTAAACGTCCAATCGGGGAACGGAACCCCTGTCGCCAAGGTAAAAGGCTAATATAGTTTTTTAATGACAACAGACGAACCATTTATACGAAATAATGTCCAGAATTTTTGTCGTTTGTGTAATCACTCATTCATAAACGCACAATATGTGACAGAATGGGCTCTCAAAAAAAAAAAAAACCAACAAAAAAACCCAACAACGACAAAACAAACAAAAAAAACTAAACAAAAAAAGTTCACTTGAGCTTTATTACGACATTCCATTTATGAAAACTTGTTTGTACTTTTCCTCCATTAAACTTATATATCATATATTGTGTTCGTATTTGCTCTCTTTTAACCGATATTGAGTTAAAATTACGGCTTCGTATGCAGTGCACGAGATCTGGGTATTCTCTGTTGCTCATGACGAGACTAAGACTACAAGAGTTGTCTCCCCGAGTTGTTATTATCGGTATGATGCACAACCAAAGCAGAAGGTTCGTTATTTGCCCGGACAGTTTTCACTGGTCAGTCTAGGTGGAGAGATGAAGACCCTTACTATTTCGTTATTTGCCCGGACAGTTTTCACTGGTCAGTCTAGGTGGAGAGATGAAGACCCTTACTATTTCGTTATTTGCTAGGACAGTTTTCACTGGTCAGTCTAGGTGGAGAGATGAAGACCCTTACTATTTCGTCATTTGCCAGGACAGTTTTCACTGGTCAGTCTAGGTGGAGAGATGAAGACCCTTACTATTTCGTTATTTGCCCGGACAGTTTTCACTGGTCAGTCTAGGTGGAGAGATGAAGACCCTTACTATTTCGTGTTTTTCCCGGACAGTTTTCACTGGTCAGTCTAGGTGGAGAGATGAAGACCCTTACTATTTCTATAATATCTAGCAATATAGATAGGCACAAACTTATAGATACTTATTTAGTATCCATTACTGCGTGTGTTAAAAGTCCTCTAAAACGGGCAATCGGACAAAAATCGGTTACTAGTCTACTTACCATAAAGACATTCCCGAGTCGAGGTTGACCTTGTCCCTCCTAGGATGGGCCATATACATATCTTTTCTATATTGTTTTGTTTAATTTTGACTCTGTGTTGGTTTTTGTGTGTGTGTGTGTTTTTATACGTTTTTTGGGGGGTTGGGGGGATCTGGCATAAGCGTGGCTGTCTGTCTGTCTGTCTGTCTATCTGTCCGTTTTACTGCCTGTCAGCTGTCTGTATGTCTGTCTGTCTGTCCGTCGGTTTGTAGACACAATTACACCTCCCAGAATCATGCAATTCAAAGAACCTTCACACACATGTTATTCTTGGTATGTTTTTGTGTATCATAGACTCCCAGAATGCCATCAAATTGCAGGGTATTTTTACGGAGTTATGGCCCTTGTCATATTATGCCTCTTTGTACCGTCATATGAAAGTAAGAGCTTGTGGTAATGACTAATTATCTTGGAAGCAGTTGGTGTTTTGTATACATATGTACATTGGAGTTTTGTATACGTATGTACATTGGAGTTTTGTATATGTATGTACATTGGAGTTTTGTATATGTATGTATATTGGAGTTTTGTATATGTATGTACATTGGAGTTTTGTATACGTATGTACATTGGAGTTTTGTATACGTATGTACATTGGAGTTTTGTATACGTATGTACATTGGAGTTTTGTATACGTATGTACATTGGAGGTTTGTATACGTATGTACATTGGAGTTTTGTATACGTATGTACATTGGAGTTTTGTATACGTATGTACATTGGAGTTTTGTATACGTATGTACACTGGAGTTTTGTATACGTATGTACATTGGAGTTTTGTATACGTATGTACATTATAGTTTTGTATACGTATGTACATTGGAGTTTTGTATACGTATGTACATTGGAGTTTTGTATACGTATGTACATATGAGTTTTGTATACGTATGTACATTGGAGTTTCCATACGTATGTACATTGGAGTTTTGTATACGTATGTACATTGGAGTTTCCATACGTATGTACACTGGAGTTTTGTATACGTATGTACATTAGAGGTTTGTATACGTATGTACATTGGAGTTTTGTATACGTATGTACATTGGAGTTTTGTATACGTATGTACATTGGAGTTTTGTATGCGTATGTACATTGGAGTTTTGTATACGTATGTACTGTACATTGGAGTTTCCATAGTATGTACATTGGAGTTTTGTAAGCCACACTTTTCACAAACAATACAATACAAGCCGCTAAATAAAACAGACCTTGTTCAAACTGAGTTAACGTGTAATTTGTTATTGGCTTAACTTGAGTCATGAGGTGTTTCTAGAACTGTTACCATGGAAACACATTGAATGCTTCTGATTGGCTCGAATTGATATACATGTTTTCATTAAGCTGAAATTGGTATTTAAGGGTTTTGAGGGATGGCAAATACAATAGTACTATTTTTTAAAGCGAAATATCTCATTTGGTTGCGGGACATTATTCAACCACTTCCTTACCGTTCTAGCTGAAACAGGAAATGTAATAGCGTGTACAGACGATGACGCCTTATCTCCAGGCAAAACAAATTTGTCATATACCGTAGATGTATTGAGAAATAGATCTGTAATATGTTGCAAATAAGATAGAAAAACTTTATTTTTTTTTTTATCTTTTTCATCTCTTTGCAATTCGTGGAATTTGTCTCGAGAGCAACTCAATTTACCACCCCATGAACCATGAAATCGACCAAAGCAACATTTAACCCTTAAATAACATTAGAATGTAAATACGAAAAAAAAGAACTAAGTAAGTTAACTGGTTAGTAATTGAAGACCGATCCAATTATAAACTAATTTCGATGATGAAATTTCAACAGATACCCAACACTAGGCACACAGATGAAGAATATATCCAAAATATAACCTAACAACAAAACATTCGCGTGTTAGCTGATCATCAACTGATCATCAAGCAGAGAGGGGTAGAGCTAATCACTTTAACGAATTAGGTTAGAGGTCAGAGGTCGTAGCCGATAATATACAGTGGATAATAGCTGGTACCTATTTTTCCTCAATTCGCACGGACAAATTGTCGTGGTTGACTACAGTACGATAACAATTATAAAGTACATGCAGGGACAAATGCTTTATTATCATAGAACAAAAGTCGCTAAATCTCCATTGTTATCTGTAACAGCAAAATCATTGGATTCATTTGTTTATCTTTCCTTCATTCCTTTTCTTTATCTAACGAGGAAGCGTTTTCTCAATCGGTTTTCACGTTCGGCTGCCAACCTAGATCGGTTCTCGCGTTCAGCTTGTAACTTGGACAGAATATAGTTTCTGTTCATCCACCTTCCAAAGAAGCGTTTTCCAACAGGCATACCAAGGGTTTTCTCCTGTCGTTGTCTCAATATCCAGTTCCGGTTTCTCCAGCGTCCAAGGAATCGCTTAACCACCTCGGGGTCATTCACAGCCACATAATTCGGATAATCGATTTGTTGTAAATCGTCAACATTAGCGTTTTCCAAATATACATCGTCGGGAAGTTCTTCTGTGCTTAAACTTTCTCCACCTGTTATGAGTTTCCGACCATCCATGTGAATTTGCTTACCAGGAAGTGCCGTGACGTCATACACCATAAACAGGAAGCAGGTACTCACCTGCAAATAACAATGGTTCCTATTATTGTTACAAGATAGCTCTTTGAGGTACAACAATGACTGCAATGTGACATACTACCCAGTAAACCCGATCTAAAACTGAATTCTTTGGGTTCATAAGTCATGCATGTTTTCTCAGTTTAAGGGTTCCATGATGAAATATTAAACATTATAAGATATGACATGCATTGGAACACGCTCGTTTGAATGACTGATGTTTTGACTTCACACCTGAACAATTTGAGATTGATGTTTTTATTTTAATCGTCGTTTACTTTTTTCCCTCATGAGTCTTATTGTCGGTGGGCCGTAATACGATAAAAGCATATTTTCAAAAACGATAATATTTGCGTATAATGTTGTGTTTTTTCGGAGTTAACGCATACTTCCGGTAGGGCAGAGCAACGCACTCTGTTGAACGTTCAATTTTGGCAACCGGAAATAGCTTCAAATTTTCAGAATTAAAATTAGGTTTTTATACATTTTTGTCCAAATTAAAACTCCCCCGAAGATCACATGTTATCGGAGGGCCACTTATAATTGAAGAACAATATTCAAAAGCAAATACAATCTTGAGTCGAATGTTACAAACTATCAGTTGTCACATTTGATAGGTGACCTTCCATGCGTTCTTAAATTGAAAACTTTTAAAAACGCACGCGCATAACAGCCATGGATCTGTTGCAATCAAATTAAAATAAGTTGTTCCTTATCTACTCCGTAAACCCAGTATGAACCTAGTCGGAGGTTACGGAGTGGATATTGAAAATCTGATTTTAATTAGATTGTAATCCGCTGAAGGTTGTTTTAAATACTGATTTGGCGTGATGTTTGTACCAATAGTCGAACACAAACCTAGTAAAACATATAATGATAAATGGTATCACCCTTAACAAAATCCGTGACTGATTTTATCATGCTAATATCATCAAATACATTTAATATATGTTTACCTACATACTTATATATGACAAAATATTGTTATAATAGGTTAGATGAGTTTATGACATGGCAGCGTCCGCCGTATGTACATCTCTCAATTTTTCTAAAAATCGCTACTACTCATGAATGACTCAGTGAAATTTTACCCAAGGTATGTTAACGATGGGTTCGTCTGAAGCATCCGTTGGTAAAGGGGCACCAATTTGGTATAAAAGACAGGTCTGGACTTCAGGGACAGGGCCCAATAGGTTAAATATAGCAAAATCTTTCTACTGTAGGAATGAATTGATTTAGTTAATATTTAGTCAAACCTCTAAAACGCATACGAACAAAGAGGAGTCTGTCCTTGAATTACCATAGTTGTTTTGATAGTACTTTAAAAATGAAAAAACTAAAGCAAACGTCGAGTTTGACCAACAGTGCCATGACGGAACCAAGAAGAAAAATATAGGTAATTCCTATTAACCATTTTTCTTCTGTAAGAATAAAAGGATATTCTCAATATTCTCGCATCCTTGGGGAAAAGAAAATATAGGTTGTATAAAGATGGGTCTACCTCCCCCAAGCCTAAAGGGGCGGGGCAAAAAAGGGGGAATACAGTGATTCTTTGAAATCCGTCTTCTGTAGAAATGTGTTTTACCATTATCAATGGAAATTTTCAGGTGAGTTACACAGGCCCACTTGACCTCTTGTTAATTTTCCAGAAATGTCCTTATCTTTCTCCATGACTATGCATGCCTTGATATTCTTAACATACACTTGTTATTGTCATTGGCTATCTTAATGTCTTTGTTTTTGACAGTTTTCACGATGCTACTGACGTACATGAGTTGCTGAGCCGTTAAACCAATCGATTGCAAAAGACGGACTGATATATTTTGCGTGAAATGACTAAGAGTTAGAGAATTATTAATTTTCAAAATACTAAACAACTTTTTGCAATACATCAATATTGATAAACAACTTTAGAATATAATTGTTTTACTTTCATATAATGACTGATGACGTTTGTAGATTGCTGTACTTAACAAATCGTACATGAAAGATCGATAATGTTAAATAGGTTTGAATCAACGAACCAGACAAGTAATTCCTTGAAGGTCACCATCTATGATTAAACTGCGATTTGTCAAAATAACGACCAACATCCAATGTAATAATCGGATAAAGCAAAGATAGGATATTAGCTCTTCTTATCACAAGGAGGCTTGACGAATTTCATCGCATAAAGAACGACCCCGATACTAATTCACCTTTAATGAAATGCATTACAATCTACTGCCGTGGTCTAGGATTGCCATTCACATGAGCAAAATGGTTAGTTACATTTCTATTGTAAATTGATTATGGCAGCATTACGTATCGGGGGTATGTGTTCCTGCGATACATCCACAGCAGCAAATGTAAGCCCGGTAAAATCTTATTTCCGTTCCGTACTCGGAAGTATTTCTAAGATTAGTTTACGCAAAGAAACGAGTCTGGTGCTTTGTAAGACAAGGAAATGAAAGACGTTTTTGGTATAAAGGGTTGTTTGAAAATCCAGTTATGTTTGTGAAAGACGAAAAAGTAATAAGCATTACTCGGATTTATCCGTGTCGCGTATCTGAGTGAAAATTCAAAATGGTTATTTTCCATTTGTGTACATAAACCCAACCTTCTGCTTCAGTGTTTGTAAATAATGGAAACATTTTCGGCATCATTAATCGATATAAAATCCAGGACTTAAAAACTTTATATGTTAATACACTCCCTTGTAGGAATGACAAAATAAACCCGCTAATTGGGGGACACTAATATACGAAATAATCTGCGATATAAATATTTCAACGATTCATTAAACATCAAAGTGGCGTCGGCTGAGATGCAGATGTATTTGAATCTTAACAAATATTTAAAAATAAGCAGTGTGAACAATGTGCAGAGGATAGTTGTACGGAAACTACTTTGTCAAAACAACACATGAAAGAGAGGCTTAGCTCTCTGAAATAAGTATATGTTCTGATGATGCCATTCCTCCTTTTTCGTGGTGACTTTAGATGTGTCCTTTTGTCATGAAGAAAGTGCGATAAAAATGAAATTTTACTAAAAATTATCCAATACAACTTTGGTATATGACAATCCTAACTGACGATGCTTGACTGTTTGAAATTTTAAAAAGTAATCTATGTTGTAAAATATAGATCAAATCATTTGAAGAATCTATTGGTCAACACTTTGCCATCGAATTTAAAATTACAACGAAAACGCTGGTGTTTTTTTTTTTTTTATAAATGTCGACTTCATTTTATTTCATAGATAATGATCTGCTGGAATCCTGGAAAATTTGGGAATATCTGATAAAAAAAAAATAAAAAAAAAATACAAAAAATCCAATTGGCGTTATCACAGCCACCTGCTTATCTTTAAATTCATTTAAACTAATTTTAATGTTTTAATTAAGATAATTAAAAATCAACAAATATTGGTGAGACGTTTTACGCATTGAACTGCAGACTGCAGGATATATTTTTCGAGTATTAATGAAAGTTTTTAACTTCTATTCTAAACAGGAGACATATGTAAAATGCTGTACTATATGAAAGCCTTATTGTAGAATGTCCTGGTCAAATGATATTGATAACTGACGAACTAGACAATTGACGTTTGCTTTATTGATAAAACTTTAAGCAATACTAGGTTATACTAGGGTGGGATTGAAGGATACACCAACAGCCGGGGTTATACTGGGGAGGGATTGAAGGTTACACCAACAGCCGGGGTTATACTGGGGTGGGATTGAAGGATACACCAACAGCCGGGGTTATACTGGAGTGGGATTGAAGGATACACCAACAGTCGGTGTTATACTGGGGTGGGATTGAAGGATACACCAACAGCCGGGGTTATACTGGGGTGGGATTGAAGGATACACCAACAGCCGGGGTTGTACTGGGGAGGGATTGAAGGATACAACAACAGCCGAGGTTATACTGGGGAGGGATTGAAGGATACACCAACAGCCGGGGTTATACTGGGGTGGGATTGAAGGATACAACAACAGCCGAGGTTATACAGGGGTGGGATTGAAGGATACACCGACAGCCGGGGTTATACTGGGGTGGGATTGAAGGATACACCAACAGTCGGGGTTATACTTGGGAGGGATTGAAGGATACAACAACAGCCGAGGTTATACAGGGGTGGGATTGAAGGATACACCAACAGCCGGGGTTATACTGGGGTGGGATTGAAGGATACACCAACAGCCGGGGTTATACTGGGGTGGGATTGAAAGATACAACAGCCGGGGTTATACTGGGGTGGGATTGAAGGATACACCAACAGCCGGGGTTATAACGGGGAGGGATTGAAGGATACACCAACAGCCGGGGTTATACTGGGGTGGGATTGAAGGATACACCAACAGCCGGGGTTATAACGGGGAGGGATTGAAGGATACACCAACAGCCGGGGTTATACTGGAGTGGGATTGAAGGATACACCAACAGCCGGGGATATACTGGGGTGGGATTGAAGGATACACCAACAGCCGGGGTTATAACGGGGAGGGATTGAAGGATACACCAACAGCCGGGGTTATACTGGGGAGGGATTGAAGGATACAACAGCCGGGGTTATACTGGGGTGGGGTTGAAGGATACACCAACAGCCGGGGTTATAACGGGGAGGGATTGAAGGATACACCAACAGCCGGGGTATACTGGGGTGGGATTGAAGGATACACCAACAGCCGGGGTTATACTGGGGAGGGATTGAAGGATACACCAACAGCCGGGGTTATAACGGGGAGGGATTGAAGAATACACAAAAACACTGGAGTTATAGTAGGCTAGGATTGAAAGATACACCAACAGCCGGGGTTATAACGAGGAGGGATTGAAGGATGCACCAACAGCCGGGGTTATAACGGGGAGGGATTGAAGAATACACCAACAGCCGGGGTTATAACGGGGAGGGATTGAAAGATACACCAACAGCCGGGGTTATACTGGGGTGGGATTGCAGGATACACCAACAGCCGGGGTTATACTGGGGAGGGATTGAAGGATACACCAACAGCCGGGGTTATACTGGGGTGGGATTGAAGGATACACCAACAGCCGGGGTTATACTGGGGTGGGACTGAAGGATACACAAACAGCCAGGGTTATACTGGGGAGGGATTGAAGGATACACCAACAGTCGGGGTTATACACGGTTGGGATTGAAGGATGCACCAACAGCCGGGGTTATACTGGGGTGGGATTGAAGGATACACCAACAGTCGGGGTTATACTGGGGTGGGACTGAAGGATACACCAACAGCCGAGGTTATACAGGGGTGGGATTGAAGGATACACCAACAGCCGAGGTTATACTGGGGTGGGATTGAAGGATACACCAACAGCCGGGGTTATAACGGGGAGGGATTGAAGGATACAACAGCCGGGGTTATAACGGGGAGGGATTGAAGGATACACCAACAGCCGGGGTTATAACGGGGAGGGTTTGAAGGATACACCAACAGCCGAGGTTATACAGGGTAGGGATTGAAGGATACACCAACAGCCGAGGTTATACTGGGGTGGGATTGAAGGATACACCAACAGCCGGGGTTATACTGGGGAGGGATTGAAGGATACAACAGCCGGGGTTATAACGGGGAGGGATTGAAGGATACATCAACAGCCGGGGTTGTACTGGGGAGGGATTGAAGGATACATCAACAGCCGGGGTTGTACTGGGGAGGGATTGAAGGATACATCAACAGCCGGGGTTATACTGGGGAGGGATTGAAGGATACACCAACAGCCGGGGTTATAACGGGGAGGGATTAAAGGATACACCAACAGCCGGGGTTATACTGGGGAGGGATTGAAGGATACACCAACAGCCGGGGTTATACTGGGGAGGGATTGAAGGATACACCAACAGCCGGGGTTATAACGGGGAGGGATTGAAGGATACACCAACAGCCGGGGTCATACTGGGGTGGGATTGAAGGATACACCAACAGCCGGGGTTATAACGGGGAGGGATTGAAGGATACACCAACAGCCGGGGTTATAACGGGGAGGGATTGAAGAATACACCATCAGCCGGGGTTATACTGGGGTGGGATTGAAGGATACACCAACAGCCGGGGTTATAACGGGGAGGGATTGAAGGATACACCAACAGCCGGGGTTATAACGGGGAGGGATTGAAGAATACACCAACAGCCGGGGTTATAACGGGGAGGGATTGAAGGATACACCAACAGCCGGGGTTATACTGGGGAGGGATTGAAGGATACACCAACAGCCGGGGTTATACTGGGGAGGGATTGAAGAATACACAAAAATACTGGGGTTATAGTAGGCTAGGATGGAAAGATATACCAAAAGCCGGAGTCATACAACGTGACAACGGCGAAAACCATATCAAAGTAAGAATCATAAGACTAAAACCAAAAAGAAATGATGCAATGGTTACAATAGAACGAGGGCAACAGCTATGAACAGTGTTATTTGTATATCAATAAAAAAATCTTAACTTTCTAGTAGATCAAGCAAAGTAATTCTAAATGTATGAAAAGTGTACTTACAATAACATTGATGATCCCATTGTTGGCATTCATCATCAACGTTCTCCACTTATCCTTATGTTAGCCAAAGTTTTACGACAATGTTTTGCCAATTCTGTGGGTGTGTGCCAGTTGCTATCCAGTGAGCCGATACGATACTCATACAGCGGTACTTGCTTTTTCCAACTTTCTTATAGTGCCATATCGATTTCTTGTTGTGTAGAATCCTGGAAGCAATATACCTACCGTTTATCACGGTGTAACTTTTCAGGTTGTTGCACCATTTGTTACATAAATTATGGATTATTTTGTATTAACTCTACCAAAGTACAAAGAACAGAGAGTTGAAATAAAGTTCAATATTTAATTGGATCAAGTTTATATTTACAACATGTACAAAATATTACGTCCAGCATTCATACAACTTCATGAGTTAAAGTATTTTAGAAATCCCCAGCATCTCCTTTTATATACTATTAGTATTGAAATACACAGAGAGTATCTGTTCCAAAATTGGAAAATTTGCTCAAAGACTAGAAATGTGATTTATATTTATCTTGACTAATTCCAAATCTGGATAAAATATTCGTTTTTGATTATGACCAAACTCACCAATGAGCTGAATAAAGCCATGTTTGAGGTTTTGTAAATCGTCTACTTAAGAATGGTTGTAACGGAATATGGTCGTCTGACAGAATGGTAAAGATGCCGAGAATTTCTGCCTTTTATACCCCTATCAAATGCACCCTCGCGCATATTATATGTTTGAAACTCCCACACTTTTGCGTCACTTCCGGTTCACATATGCTATAGAAAAACATGATGGCGGCCGCTATCAGGTTTTGTAAATCGTCTGCTCAAGAATGGTTGTGACAGAAGATGCTGAGAATTTCTGCCTTTAATACCCTATCGAATGCACCATCGCGCATACTATATGTTTGAAAATCCCGCACTTTTACCTTACTTCCGGTTCACATACGCTATAGAAAAACATGATGGCGGCCGCCATACGAGACGTGTTTACCGGAGAAATAAGCTACAACAGTGTGTCTATTAAGACTTAACTACTATCAAGGTATGATTATATACGAAAATGAGATACTCTTACAACCAAGGATCGTCAACTCGCATGCTCGCACGTATTATAAAGGCAAATATAACTCTTTCAATCCAACATTTTCATCTCGCATGGATCGACATTTTACCGCAAAATGGTACAAACAACAACCGTTACATCGAGACTTGATTTGAGGTACGTAACAACGGCATGTTGTCAGATACCCTCCATCCTTGCAGGGAAAATGAAATCATCAAGCTTATAAGCTGTCAAGTCGAAGATAACGTAAAGTTATCCCAATTTGAGGAGAAAAAGGTTAATGTTGACTAAACAAAGAATGCCTCGGAACATCATATGATGGCTGAGGACATACATTCCATCAGTTATCCAAAAAGGATATATATTACAATAATAGAGTCCACATTTTAAATCATTTGATATTGAAGATATCACGTGTCGATTATGATATGACAGTGGCAGTCTGAAATATTTTTACCTTGTTGCGAAAATGGCGCAGGCAATGTTGAAAGAAATAATTAGACTGTAGAATTTCGATTATCTATATAAATCTAAAAATAATAATAATTAAAAAAAAAACATTCTTTAATACGGGCGATGACTCGCTAGAAAATTATTTCAAATATTATTTAATTATATAAAAAATCAATTCCTTATCCATTTCGAGATTTGATATTATAGAGCTAATTTGTGACTTTAGAATGTTCTATAAAAATCTGGTGATAAGTTTGGGTTAAGCAACCCTTCGATATTTAAGGTCATCTGACACGAATTTCCGACGCCCTCCATATTTTTCATATTTCCAAATTCTTCTCAAGATTCACCAATTGGGTTTGCCTTAAGGTGTCCTGAAATGATGGTCCTGATCTAGCGTTGTTATTTTCCGGGTCGGTCCGAAATCCTCGATGGTCGCCATCTTTAAAAATTTGCTGAGATACTGTATAGCTGGTAATTTTCGCCCCCGTTTAATTTTCGCCAATTTTCGCCCTTTGATGATAGGGCAAATTTAAGATGACTGCGAAATTTCAAGCTCAATTGCAGGATTTACAAGTTATCGCTAATTGTAGTCGGATCCAAAACATACCCTCGTATTTTTCAAGTGTGTATTACAAGCAACACGTGTTATATATTTACACTAAATTTATAAAATAATTTATTGTTTTATTCCAATCTATGCATGTGAAATAAAATCTAAATCTAGGCCTAGTAAATTTGCAATATCACATGGAGTTAAATCGAGAATATGGGCTAAGACAGCGTACTAGGTTTAGTATATTTCATTTTAAAAAAAGCTATAAATACTAAGTAACTTTTAAAATCCAGTCATTTTTTAAAATGATGCACACAAAATAGCATCAAATTCTTGCCATTGTGAAGACTGATTTTATGAGTTCACCGCCGCTTGTGGCTTCCATCGATGACAAATGAACAAAAGAAAACACTGGTCAGTAGACTTCTCTACCGGTAATTAGTCACGGCACGGTGAACTTACCACTCATCGTGTTTGCTTAAAATCGACCATGCATACCTGATACTATTTGAATCTATATAGGCTAAAAGTAAATCTGAACACAGGTAAACGTTGTATATTTCACACCTGATTATATTTCACACCTCAGCGAGATATGCAAAGAAAAGAAAATGGTGGAACTGGATAAATCTCGAGTGTTCCGAGTGCAATGTATCGAGCATTCCGAACGGAATTTTCCTACTGTGAACGAGGAAAAGACATTTTTTAAAAGTAGTTTAGGGCGAATATCTTTTGTGTTGCTCATGGGCGAAAATAACCTGGGGCGAAAAATACCAGGTATATAGTATTAAAGGGAAGCCGAAAAGATGTTGTTATGTGTCGGCCGTGTCAAACATCAAAATGGCAGCTTATTGAAAAAAATTGTCTCAGTATCATTATATCCTGACCAACACATACTTTTAAAATTCAAACAGTGCGATTCAGCTCAAAATCGCTACACAATTTTAACATCTCCAGTTCCACTGATGCCACTAAGTTAAGCAATTGGTGGTGATGTAAAAATGCTTTTGTGTTTTTGCCTTCGTCTTCTGTATTGTCAACAATTAAATTGCTTCTGGAAAAGACCTCGGCACATATCCAATATACCCAAGTCCCTTCAAAACCTCCCCTTTACCTTTTATTGGTTGAATAGTAAAGTACATTACACGTTGTGTAAGATGAAGATGAGAGATGGGTTTCAGAAAGATATTTCGCTCCTTAACCTTTTACACTATTTTTGGCTTGGTCGTGGACAGATGGCAAGCATTTTGTCTTCAAGACTTTCAGTTTTATGATAATTTAGACAATAATTGGAGTAATGTGAGAATGTGGCGGCAAATAAAAATACAGAGTATTAAACGATAAAACGAGATCATCAATTCGTTTCTTGTTGTATAGAGCGGAAGAACGTTTACTCCAAAATCCGTGTTTTGCATTTTAAATTTCATTTCCATTACAATCTGTTCATAAACCATTTATTTGCCCCGATGATCTTTTTGCTGATTGACTGTTCAGTACGGAAGCGTATTGTGGACATATTTGTTTTAAAATCTTAAAACCATAATTTCGAGTTATTATTTCATTGGAGTATTTGACTTGAGAGCATTAACATGTTTGTATGTCCAAACTTCACATGCATAAGATCAAGTTTCGAGATATTTAGAAATTTGAAATTTTGAGTTGGAAAAAATATTGTGACAGCAATACACTTCCTTAGCTAAGAATATGATGATACTTATTAGACACAAGTTTATAGCATAGTCGACCACTGTAACCTTGAACATGAAAGAAGATGCACACGCTGCTGAAAAAAAAACCTACTGATTTCTTGGTTGAAGGAAAAAATTGGAGGAAAAGACTTCGGACGCCACATCACAGCACAAGCTTTCTTGGCCCTTCGGGGGAATATGTCATGTTATTTTGCTTACAATGATTTCTCACTAATGACTTTAAACAACATCCTATCAAGAGTGATCGATTTTAGGTTGGCTGTCAAACCACGTGCATTTCATTGTGTTTGAGGTTGAAATTGAGTGAACAGAAAAAGTCATGAACCTTCTTCAATGTCGGAAAGTCAAATGCTGCATTGCAAGGTCGTTTTCAGTCATGATTAAGAAAAATTTCATTTTGTGATCGCTTAAAAACAGTACAGAATGGAATAAACTATAGCCACGCCAAAATAATTATTATCTATGTATAGTTAGTATTTCATTATCTATGTATAGTTAGTATTTCATTATATATGTGTAGTTAGTATTTCATTATCTATGTGTAGTTAGTATTTCATTATCTATGTGTAGTTAGTATTTCATTATCTATGTGTAGTTAGTATTTCATTATCTATGTGTAGTTAGTATTTCATTATCTATGTGTAGTTAGTATTTCATTATCTATGTATAGTTAGTATTTCATTATCTATGTATAGTTAGTATTTCATTATCTATGTGTAGTTAGTATTTAAGGAAAGTGCGCATCTTTTCGGGGTTTCTTACCTACGCCCGGTACACCCAAGGCCTCATTCTTTTTGGCTTAACACAAAAGCGACAACAAGATGAATGTTTTGTTTTTGTTTTTGTTTTATTTTGTTATCTGCACATAGGTCACAGGCACAACGTGTACAATTTTACTGTTGTACTAAAACAATGACAGCTAGTCCTAGACAGAGAAAAGCTGATTATAACAATGTATCGTTTATCTATTTGCCATAACGGAATGCTTTTCTCTTATGGGCCCGTTTAGCAGCCATATGAGGACTTCGACTGGTTCCCCTTTTCCTCCAGTGTCTGATTCTGTGATGACCCTTGACCTGCTGGTAGACATCAACTTCAAATTTCGGCTTCCCAAATGAATACCAGAAGGAAAATCGCTTTACCCTCTTCGGAAGAGTGCTTGTCTGTTGTTGACTGATATGGGATGTGTTTAACTGTTGCTTATTGGGAAGGTTAGGCTCCATGTTGGACTGTGATGCAGCACTTGCTATAGCCTTTTGCAGTGTGTGTTCGTTAGGCAATTTGGGAATGGATGCCGAAGCAATCTCAGCACCCAACACTACACAAATAATATACCGGAACTCCATATTTCTGCAAAAGAAGGGAACAAATAACATGATGGATATATATCTGGAGAAGGGTAAACAAAATCCTCACTGTCAGCTGCAAAGCTGATAATCAAGTTGTGAACGCAAAATTCCTCACAAGAGCAAACACTTATCTAAAGGCTAAAATCTAGGAAGCATCGGGGTGGCGTTAGAAAGATTCAAGGGCAAAACAGAAAAAAGAAAGTGAAGGATATCCCATATTTAGTCACCTCTAGGAAAAATAACATATCCATTAGGGATGTTTTTGGCCGATTAACTTAACGGAACTATCCTGTAAGTCATCATACCGTCATGTAAAACTCTCAACATTAAATCTATAAAAAAAAACCCGATTTAATGGGAAAAAATCAGTCAAAGACAGAGAAAATATATTCTTAATGTTGAAATGACTACCGTTATAATTTATATTCTCCTTATATACAGTGATTCCCTCATTGGTCGCCTCTGCAGAAGGAAACAACGTAACTAGTTCCCGCCATGTATTGACTCTCATGACCTTCTCTGTCTATTGGCCATTAAGAGGAGTAAAATAATATCATTTGTTCTTGTTAAAGTTACAAACATTATCAACTTTGTTCAATGTTCGTTTGTTACACAGTTTAGATATGTTGTTCATATAGTGTTTGGTATACCAAACAGTTATTGGTATACGGTTAATTCGAGCACTGTTATTACCGAGTTATTATCTATCTCTACTCGATAGATACTTTTATAGCTATAAAAATGTCACGTACTGTATATGAAATGGTGAAAAATATCTAGGGGTTAATCTTACAACCAGGAAACAAATGTAAATATTTATATTTCCACTTAATTCAGACTCAATGAACCTACCACAGTTTTTCAATGAACTATATCAAGTCCGGCGTAGGAATACATTTATCGAGTTGGGACTATATCATTTTCAAAAGTGATCATATTTATATGAAATAAATTCCATTAAAAATAATATTTGTTTTAATTCGTTATTAAGTTTGTTCACGAAAGAAATCCTGAAAGTAATAACCATATGTAGACGAAGAGTGATGACGTACATTTCGGTAAGTTCCGTGGTAGACTTGCACAAGTCCCTATTTGTCAAGGACAAAATATAAGCAAACATATCAAAAAATATAAATATAAGGATTGAATAAAGTTATGTTGAGGTGTATGGGGGTATAAACCTCAATAGGTCTTGAGACAAATTTATCATGAACTGCGAAAACAGTTCATGATAAATTTGTCTCAAGACCTATTGAGGTTTATACCCCCATACACCTCAACATAACTTTATTCAATCCTTAAATAAAATGACCCAGAGGCTACAATGCGAAGAACTTTCGAATGAGATGCACTAATCACTCCTTTACTTGTTTCATTTAGGTAAGCATTTCATAAGAAAGTAGTGGATGTCTTTTTGTCATCAGTAGATATCAGATGTTGTAGGGTCCAAACCACATAAACTATTGGATAACTAGAAACAGAAGAGAATGTTGGTTGTAACACAAGACAGTTGGACCAAATAAACTTTTGGACAATAAGAAACAGAAGAGAAAATGGGTTGTAAAACCAGACAGTTGGACCACATAAACTATTGGACAATTAGAAACAGAAGAGAATATGGGTTGTAAAACCAGACAGTTGGACCACATAAACTATTGGACAATTAGAAACAGAAGATAATGTGGGTTGTAAAACCAGACAGTTGGACCACATAAACTATTGGACAATTAGAAACAGAAGATAATGTGGGTTGTAAAACCAGAGAATTGGACCACATAATCTATTGGACAATTAGAAACAGAAGAGAATGTTGGTTGTATTACAAGACAGTTGGACCACATAAACTATTGGACAATTAGAAACAAAAGAAAATGTGGGCTGTATAACCAGACAGATAGACCACATGAAATATTGGGTATACCAGTAGAAACATAACATGTACTATACTTTTCTCTGTATCGTTACAGTGAATAAAATTAATATTTGTTCATGGTAATATCGCAAAAATATCAATGATACATGTACAACATATCATAAAATATGTATACATTGAAACAAATCTAAATAGATAAAATATTTTCTAAATCATCGATATTGAGTCTGATTTAACACATATTGACATATAACATTCAGAAAGAACTTACCATCGAGCAGGGCATTCGCAATGTAACACTGGACAACAGTGTGCTGCAGTTTTACCTTGATTGGATGTACACGTCATTGGGAATATGCTATTTGATTGGACATCAATTTCTTTGGCTGTGAACGTCGTTATCACTTTTCTGGTCTATCTTATTGGACGTGTACTTAATTTGATGCTGACGTCAATGTTCAATTATTACAACCTACCACAGGTTGTTGATCTCGGCTTTGACATTTTAAAAGATAAACTGTTTTCAAACAAACGTCATCAGTCCGAAATAATTCATATTGTTGTACTTTGAAATGTGAATCATTCATATTAGTATATAGGTTCTCCTTGTCAATTCATGTAGTTATACTGTCGACAGGTGGCCATATTTGATTTTGACTATCAAAGTTTGTTTCCCTTTTTTTACTAGACTGCATAGGTATTTTGTATGTTTGTTCCTCCCTGTCTCTAGTTCTGGCTACATGATATGTCGTTTTCACTATTTCTCCGGAGGTGTTTTATACCAATCATTCTCAAATTTGGCGTGCCTGCTCAATTTCGACGCAGATAAAATATACAATATCAGCCATCTTTGCATGTAACCGTTGATGGTCCTATCATGAATTAAGCATTACAGGATCGTGCATTGTGAAAATAAATAAATATATATAGTTATGGTTTTAATAAACATGTATACAGTTATTCTGATTCCTTATATAATCAGGCACGTATATCTTGAACCTGTGTATTGTATAGAAATGTATTATTATCTGTAAGACTAAACATGCGATGAATCTATAGATACCATAGTAATGAATGATTCCTCGTCTACGTGCAATTTTACAATGTACCTACGAAATGAAAAAAAAAAAAAAAACAACGTGTGTGTATCAATGTTTTTTTCCGTGCTTCCATTATTATTGCTTGTTCTCACTTTAAGCAAAATTATAATTAGCATACACATGCCTTTAGGCGCACTTATTTGAAGAAAATAGTTCTTGGGGAAATTTCTGAGGATAACAGAAGCGACAGGGTGGATGTTTGTTTATCATTTTGAAGTTTGGTGGATTTTGGAGCGAGCGAAACTTCCAGAAGAACTTCAACAATGTACATTATCTATAGGTTTTATTACATGAACAGATGGTATGGTATTAGACTGTACGTACGTTTTAAACGATTTGAAGTGTTTTCATTTGTACTTGAAATACACACACACACACACACACACACACACACATATATATATGATAAACATGCAATAAAGTCACAAATGGCAGAGTTCTTGAAACTTGCACTTTCAAAATTGATGCCACAAGACTTGAGTTATAAGTAATTTGATTTTGAAATTATGAGTAGGTTTGAAGTTTTTATGATAACCTATGTCATTCTTTAGGCGCCAGGAGGTCTCCATCTTAAATTGAGAAGGTTGGCAAGGATCAAACAAAGGATATGTTGCATGCTTTTTGTTTTGATTATTCCATAGGGCACTATATTTTAAAATATTTCACACCAGCAAATTCAATAGTGATTGGATGAAAAAATAAGCTTCAGAATCACTCGTATCTGTCCTGAAACCAGAACAAACCTCAGAATCACTCTCATCTGTCCCCAAACCAGAACAAACCTCAGAATGACTCTCATCTGTCAACAAACCAGAACAAAACCCAGAATCGCTCTTATCTGTCCTTAAACTAGAACAAACCTCAGAATCACTCTTCTCTGTCCTTAAACCAGAAAAAAACCTCAGAATCACTCTCATCTGTCCACAAACCAGAACAAACCTCAGAATCGCTCTCATCTGTCCACAAACCAGAACAAACCTCAGAATGACTCTCATCTGTCCACAAACCAGAACAAACCTCAGAATGACTCTTATCTGTCCTTAAACCAGAACAAACCTCAGAATGACTCTCATCTGTCCACAAACCAGAACAAACCTCAGAATGACTCTTATCTGTCCTTAAACCAGAACAAACCTCAGAATGACTCTCATCTGTCCACAAACCAGAACAAACCTAGGAATCATTATCATCTGTCCTGAAATCAAAACAAACCCCAGAATCACTCTTCTCTGTCCCCAAACCAGAACAAACTTCAGAATGACTCTTATCTGTCCTTAAACCAGAAAAAAAAAACTCAGAATCGCTCTCATCTGTCCACAAACCAGAACAAACCTCAGAATCACTTTTATCTGTCCACAAACTAGAACAAACCTCAGAATGACTCTCATCTGTCCACAAACCAGAACAAACCTCAGAATCACTTTTATCTGTCCACAAACCAGAACAAACCTCAGACAGACTCTTATCTGTCCTTAAACCAGAACAAACCCTCAGAATCGCTCTCATCTGTCCACAAACCAGAACAAACCTCAGAATCGCTCTCATCTGTCCACAAACCAGAACAAACCTCAGAATGACTCTCATCTGTCCACAAACCAGAACAAACCTCAGAATCACTCTTATCTGTCCCCAAACCAGAACAAACCTCAGAATGACTCTCATCTGTCCCCAAACCAGAACAAACCTAGGAATCATTATCATCTGTCCTGAAATTAAAACAAACCCCAGAATCACTCTTCTCTGTCCTTAAACCAGAAAAAACTCAGAATCACTCTTATCTGTCCCCAAACCAGAACAAACCTCAGAATGACTCTTATCTGTCCTTAAACCAGAACAAACCTCAGAATGACTCTTATCTGTCCTGAAACCAGAAAAAACCTCAGAATCGCTCTCATCTGTCCACAAACCAGAACAAACCTCAGAATAACTCTTATCTGTCCTTAAACCAGAAAAAACCTCAGAATCGCTCTCATCTGTCCACAAACCAGAACAAACCTCAGAATGACTTTTATCTGTCCACAAACCAGAACAAACCTCAGAATGACTCTTATCTGTCCTTAAACCAGAAAAAACCTCAGAATCGCTTTCATCTGTCCACAAACCAGAACAAACCTCAGAATGACTTTTATCTGTCCACAAACCAGAACAAACCTCAGAATTACTCTCATCTGTCCACAAACCAGAACAAACCTCAGAATCACTCTTATCTGTCCCCAAACCAGAACAAACTGCAGAATGACTCTCATCTGTCCCCAAACCAGAACAAATCTCAGAATGACTCTCATCTGTCCCCAAACCAGAACAAATCTCAGAATCACTCTTATCTGTCCACAAACGAGAACATTATGATACTAAGTCAACAAACTATTCAAAACATAGTTATCATTTGATTTTGAGTGATAACAACAATCGCTAGAATGTTTACACATATGTTTATACTTATGTTTATACTTATGTTTATACTTATGTATATACTTATGTTTATACTTATGTTTATACTTATGTATATACTTATGTTTATACTTATGTTTATACTTATGTATATACTTATGTTTATACTTATGTTTATACTTATGTATATCAAAGTCATTTTAGACTTCTTGAGAATGTGACCAAACCTCATAGGAAGTAAAAATTCTATTACTCAAATATCATTTAAATGCACGTGGGTACAATGACAAGCACGTGCTATCTCTTCGCTATAGGTAAGATAGATGATTTATTAAGTGATGAACTGTTAATGACGTGTGTTATTCCTAGTCATGCGCTCATAAGATAATAGTATGCATTATTCTAAAACAATATGCATCAACATCCCTCAGTTTGACAGGTCTGTGTGGTGAATTGATACTTTAACCTAAAATCACAAACCGATTTCTGACAGTTATAGAACAGGGAATTTGATATTATTCAGAAGGAACTGGGCAAACTCGACAATGGGAACAATGGAAGGTAAGTATATTTTTAGTGAATTCAGGAAATCATTTCTCATTTCATCTGCAATCTTGTGTTCAGGTACAAGCTAAAGAAATAATTAACTTATCTCCAAAATACAGATTGTGCTTTTTTTTGTTTGTATTGATTGTAATTTAACACCTTTGATTGAAAGGGCTTCAAAGGTCGTCTATATCCCTGATTAAATTCCACGTATTTCTGTGTAATAACATAACTATATACGGAACTCGCTGACCGATCTAAAGTGTCGAGAGGACGAGATAAAATGCAAACTACGTTTTCAATATACGGCCCCGCCATCCCATCAAACAGTGCGGAAACTGAGGTTCTAATCTTCTAATGTTCTAAATGGCCAAACGAAAACGTGCTTGAAAGAAAAAAGGAGTCCGCCGAAAGAGAAAGTTAGATTGTGGGAATGTCAGCAGACAAGAAACAGAGAAGAGATACCGTGCATACTTGGTACCGATTGGTGAAACTCTACTTTTCTGCCCCCCTACGGCCTGTCCCGTATCGCTTTCTTATGCCTGCACCATGCACGTAATGGTTTTTTTTCATTAAGGGCTTACAGCTTGCTCTCAAACTATCTTAAACCTGCAATATTTAATAAGACCGTTTTGAAATTAAGATAAAGCTCATATTTTAAATTTAAGATGAGAATGAGTCTTCCCGTTCTGACAGGGTTTATATGGCAGAGAGATTTCTCATTCACGGGAGAGTTCTGAAAACGACACAACTATTAGTGGAGCGTTCGTGTGATACATGTTAGTGTCAAAGTCTTGGCTCTTGCGTCGCTCTTTTCGACATGAGGAGGGTTTGGCGAGTGGCGAATGAGCTTGTACAATACTACATTGTGCGTTTACGGCACAGTAGGGGGTCATGAATGATTTATACCAGCGTACACTGGACCTGTCGGGTAATATGCATGTTTTGTATATAAGCTTCACTGATCAGAATCAATCTATAAAAAATATTTTTAATTAGATATTCTAAATTGAGAAAAGCAACTCATCCCATATTTGTATATTTGCTTAACACACCTTATCCCGTAATCGACCGGGAAAGACACCAAATTGTCGGGTAGCACAGTGGCACACTTGCCTTTCATCTAGGCGGCCGAGGTTCGATTCACATATCGGACGAGAAAAAGTCAGGGGTCACCGGCTAGTCAACCTGGGTTTTCCCCGGGTACTCCGGTTTCCTTACACGCATCCATCCGGGCCAACAAGAGTGATAAATATAAGTTGATAAAACTTGTTTCGCAATTGTTGTAAATAAACTATGGTTTAAATGTTTGCAAGACACCAAAGGGTAATAACAGTGCTGAATTTGTTTTCATTCCTAGACTTAAAGTTGTGTGTTTTTATGAGGTTCAGATTTCTTAAAAACTACATTGGAATATACCGTATCGTTTCAGAAAAGCAGAATCTTTTACATGTTAAAAGTACACAGGAACATGTGATCACATTAAAGGAAAAGGTTACCTCGTGTCGCTGGCTAGTCGGTGTTGTCATCTGTTTACAGATGTCTTGTTCGATGATGTTACGGATGAACATGACTATGGTAGTAGTCTGTATGAACCCACCCAATATGACAATCACAACCGTCCAGAACGAAACGAACGTCACAACACGGGACGATTATCTGGTGAGAAAGCTGATTTTATACTCTTAATAAATTCCCGAAATTGTCTCCTACTTTTATTCAATTATTTACAAATACAGTATTTACAATTTATACGAAAAGATGTCGATTTTAATAAAAGATACTGAATTTATTCAACTGCTCTTTTAATCTTTCTTTTGGGGTTGGAAATCTCGGCAAAATTACTCGTTTCAAATATGGTCCCGGATTAGTCTGACATTTCTATCTTTCGGCTTTTACATATAATATGTCAGGAAAGCGTCAGAATAATTCGGGCCACCTGACCTGTCCTAGAGGTTTTACACTTCAGGATAACTATGTGTATTGGGACAGTACCATGGAAGGACTCCTGATAGCCGGCTACTACATTGGACTTGGCCCCGCCTCATTACCATTTGGAGTAATTTCCGGGAAGATTAATGTTAAATCAATGATGATTGGTTTGACTGTGATTATGGTGGTGACGTCAGCGCTGACCCCTGTCTTGACCTTTGTGAGCCCCTATGTTGTCCTAGTTACCCGGATCATAGTTGGTATTTCAGCGGTAGGTGCGACTTGATTTGTTGCAGGAAAGAAGTACGCGCTTGATGAATTCTTGACCTGACATAGAAAGAATCTTGTGACAATCTTTGGCAAATAACCCCTTTAAGCAAATGTGACAATGGAAGTGTAAGTAGTTAAAAAAAGTCTTTCCGCTTTGTGGTATTTCAAAATATCCTAAGATCTCAGAAGAAAATAACACATATTTTAGGACTACCTATCACGATTTCCTAGGCAATATTGAAGTTTTCATACCAGAAACCTTGAGATTAAGCACTAGAGGAATGTAATCTGTATTTATTGGTAGGGTGGACTAGAACCTGGTGCTACACAGTTACTCTCCGACTGGGCTCCACTACCAGAAAGAGCACAGATGATGGTTTTAGTCGAAACAGGTAAACAGTGACAAAGAGTGGGTGATTTATACTTATTTGATGCTGTGAATGTGTACATTGATATGGTAACTTTCTCATTTGTCATTTATCATATTTACCTGCAAATATCACGCGTCATCTACCATCACGATCATTACCCTGATCAACATGTGTTATGTACTTGATGTTACTGGTCTGTCAGATATCTTATAAGATTACGGTCTAATTTTCTATTTTTGTTTTATTATTTTGTACTTGATTCCGGATTCGTTGGTCCGATATATGTTTTTTTTTAAAGTTAGTTGAATAAAACGGAGAAAACATGTTGGTCCTCTCATTCAAGAATTGTTTTATATTTTCCTCTCACAGCCTGTCAGCAAAGATTTAACCAATGTATCATTAACCGTAACCTTGCACCTTACCTTCATTTATGGTTATGTAAGAGCATATACTAAAGTGATAATCATCTTTAATTACATGTTGTGTCTGTTGTTGCATTGTTTGTTCATTTCATACCGTATGTATAGTGACATTGTGTATTATATCTGTTGTTACATTGCTTGTTCATTTCATACCGTATGTATAGTGACATTGTGTATTATATCTGTTGTTACATTGTTTGTCCATTTCATACCGTATGTATAGTGACATTGTGTATTATATCTGTTGTTACATTGCTTGTTCATTTCATACCGTATGTATAGTGACATTGTGTATTATATCTGTTGTTACATTGTTTGTCCATTTCATACCGTATGTATAGTGACATTGTGTATTATATCTGTTGTTACATTGTTTGTCCATTTCATACCGTATGTATAGTGACATTGTGTATTATATCTGTTGTTACATTGTTTATTCATTTCATACCGTATGTATAGTGACATTGTGTATTATATCTTTTAATTTGATGTGTCCAATTGTTTCTTGCTGGGTCAATTAACATCTTTATAAATAAGTGTTTGTAAATTACAGAAATGTAGATAAGAGCCGATTTCTGATCATCATCTGGATTAATTAGGAAAATGGTTATATTTACCATGATGTACGATATTTCATTGGGGAGAATTTCAAAACTATGCTTCTCTTTGGTATTAGTATTCAGTTTAGATATGAAACGTGTACAGGCCTTCTGGTAGCAATACGTGGTCAGCAGTGGTTTAACGACGACCGTACTAACTCATTGTATTTTAAATGCATAGTGGATCTTACACCTATCAATCTAGACCTTTGTATGGTTTAGCAACTTTTAACTATCACAGGATAATAAACGTCTCATGTTTTTTTTTCAATTTGCGCCAGGACAGAATGACAATCTTTGTCCTTTCTCCCTCGATAAACAAAAAACGCGAAATAAAGCAAACATAGGCCAATCTGTAACTATTCTGACTTCCATTAGGATTTTTTCGATTTTATCAGAATCTGCATTGTTACGACAATCCCAAGCTTTACTCCCATATCTAAAAAAAATTATTCACAGCAAATGTCATTTTCCGTCAACAGACAAGACTTGTCTAACAAGACTTCTGACAGTTGATCAGAAGCACACCTGTGACAAATGGAAATAAACAAGGCAATAGAACAAACAATGACGCTAAATGTTTCTTTTTCAGCATATACGAGGGATGATTGATGCTATGAGCCTCGCATTAAAGGAGTTACTCAAGGATGTTCTTTTTAAGTCCTAGGGGGCCGCGGTGGCCGAGTGGTTAAGGTGTCCCGACACTTTAACACTAGCTCTCCACCTCTGGGTTGCGAGTTCGAAACCTACGTGGGGCAGTTGCCAGGTACTGACCGTAGGCCGGTGGTTTTTCTCCGGGTACTCCGGCTTTCCTCCACCTCCAAAACCTGGCACGTCCTTAAATGACCCTGGTTGTTAATAGGGCGTTAAACAAAAACAAACCAAAAACAAACCAATTTTAAGTCTTACTATTCTCTGACTATAAAGAGCCGTGTACACAAGGACTGGTTTCATTTGGTTAGTTTATATCGACGAGGTAGCACTCTAAAGTAAACAAGACAAGCGGCTTTTGCAAAATGGACAAAATCGGTGAAAGAGCAGTGATCCAAAATTTGCATAAATAGGTTTAACACCTAAAGATATCCATAATGATATGGTAAAGATGGATTAGTACCAAGACTTCTGACAGTTGATCAGAAGCACACCAGGCGCTCATTATCGCGTGGTAATCGTAACCTTTTTGAGGAATAACCTGCCAACTTTCTTTAGAGATTTGTCAACATGGATGAAACATGGGTCCTTTATTTTACCCAAGAAGGCCAAACAACAGTCAAAACAATGGAAGCACCATGGCTCTCCTCCGCCAAAGAAGGCAAGACTGTTCCATCAGCTGGGAGGGTTATGGCCTCGGTTTTCTGGGATGCAGATGGTATTCTGCTGATAGATTATCTCCAAAAGGGATAAACAATTAATGGCACATACTATGCTTCATTTCTGAGGCCATTACCGGAAAATATTACACTTAAGCGCCGTGGAAAGCTCACTAAATGTTTTTATTATATCAGGACAATGCTCCTGTTCACAAGTCTGTCATTATTATGGCTGCCATTCACGATTGAGGCTGTAAATTGATTGAGCATCCGCCTTATTCACCTGATCTTGCTCCATCAGACTTTCATCTATTTCCAAAACTGAACACAGCTATTTGACGTACCCTAACCCTAGCATGCAGTGGATGACTTTCTGAACAGCCAACAAAAGGAGTTCTACAAAATGGCACGGAGACCCTTAAACCGTCTGACAAAATGTATAGATACTGAAGGGGATTATGTTGAAAAATAATACAATATGTCCGACAAAATTCAAATCCTTCAATATGAGGCTGACAACATATCGATCAGCCCTCGTACACTTACAAGTATCACTGTAATATAATGAAGGAATGGATTATGATGTATCTGTTTAAATCGATGCTCGATATTTTTTCTTGTTACAGCAAATAGCATCGGTGCGATTTTCAATTTCCTTCTGTCAGGGTTGATTTGCTCCATACCAGTGTTAGGGGGATGGCCGTTCATCTATTACATATTTGGTAAGTAACTGTTTCACCATTGTTCCTAGAAGAAGGTCGTTCTAGTTATAAACCTGCCCTTAACATTACATGCTATTAGAGGCCACAAGATTTTGGATCTGAATCCGTCCTAATGGGCCTCACTTTCGACCCCTTGTCTCACTTAAATATCTTTGCAACTCTGTACAGCTTGATGTACTTGTGTTTCCCCAAGGGAATATATCTTCAAATTTTTGAACGGATGTTTCATACTTTGTAGTCATTAATCATATACAATGTGTTGTTTTGTGATATATTTCGATTAATGAATTTTTAAAAGACGAAATGCTCTGTGTAATTCCCGGAGATATTCTGACTTTTTAAAAAACGATCTCTACTTATCTTATCAGTTACCGTGGCCAAATAATGTTGCAATGATATCGACATCCAAACTTTATCAGAAAGATTTTGTAAATTATTCTCTGTAATATATATATACATATTTAATTTGGCATTCGTTTTGCAATGCACCGTTACCAAATACGTCTATCATATATATATAATGTATCGGGCACCGCTTGCTGTTAATTGCATATGATATTTTTACTTCAGTAAATTATGGAGTTTTCTTAAACCATTGTCATAGCAATTAAACATAATTATTGTTTTTCCTCATGAGTGAGGACTTGTTTGTGTAACTGCCATTAAGTCCCATACAGGTGTACACTATAACTATACATAACTGTCATTACCTCCCATACAGGTGTACACTATAACTATACATATCTGTCATTACCTCCCATACAGGTGTACACTATAACTATACATATCTGTCATTACCTACCATACAGGTGTACACTATAACTATATATATCTGTCATTACCTCCCCACAGGTGTACACTATAACTATACATATCTGTCATTACCTCACATACAGGTGTACAGTATAACTATACATATCTGTCATTACCTCACATACAGGTGTACAGTATAACTATACATATCTGTCATTACCTCACATACAGGTGTCATACACTATAACTATACATATCTGTCATTACCTCCCCACAGGTGTACACTATAACTATACATATCTGTCATTACCTCCCATACAGGTGTACACTATAACTATATATATCTGTCATTACCTCCCCACATGTTTATACTATAACTATACATATCTGTCATTACCTCCCCACAGGTGTACACTATAACTATATATATCTGTCATTACCTCACATACAGGTGTACACTATAACTATACATATCTGTCATTACCTCCCCACAGGTGTACAGTATAACTATACATATCTGTCATTACCTCCCATACAGGTGTACACTATAACTATACATATCTGTCATTACCTCCCATACAGGTGTACACTATAAGTATACATATCTGTCATTACCTCCCCACAGGTGTACACTATAACTATACATATCTGTCATTACCTCCCATACAGGTGTACACTATAACTATACATATCTGTCATTACCTCCCCACAGGTGTACACTATAACTATACATATCTGTCATTACCTCCCCACAGGTGTACACTATAACTATACATATCTGTCATTACCTCCCATACAGGTGTTATACACTATAACTATACATATCTGTCATTACCTCCCCACAGGTGTACACTATAACTATATATATCTGTCATTACCTCCCATACAGGTGTACACTATAACTATACATATCTGTCATTACCTCCCATACAGGTGTTATACACTATAACTATACATATCTGCCATTACCTCCCCACAGGTGTACACTATAACTATACATATCTGTCATTACCTCCCATACAGGTGTACACTATAACTATACATATCTGTCATTACCTCCCCACAGGTGTACACTATAACTATACATATCTGTCATTACCTCACATATAGGTGTACACTATAACTATACATATCTGTCATTACCTCCCATACAGGTGTACACTATAACTATACATATCTGTCATTACCTCACATACAGGTGTACACTATAACTATACATATCTGTCATTACCTCCCCACAGGTGTACACTATAACTATACATATCTGTCATTACCTCCCATACAGGTGTACACTATAACTATACATATCTGTCATTACCTCCCCACAGGTGTACACTATAACTATACATATCTGTCATTACCTACCATACAGGTGTACACTATAACTATACATACCTGTCATTACCTCCCAACAGGTGTACACTATAACTATATACATATATGTCATTACCTCCCATACAGGTGTACACTATAACTATACATATCTGTCATTACCTCCCCACAGGTGTACACTATAACTATACATATCTGTCATTACCTCACATACAGGTGTATACTATAACTATACATACCTGTCATTACCTCCCAACAGGTGTACACTATAACTATACATATCTGTCATTACCTCCCCACAGGTGTACACTATAACTATACATATCTGTCATTACCTCACATACAGGTGTACACTATAACTATACATATCTGTCATTACCTCCCCACAGGTGTACACTATAACTATACATATCTGTCATTACCTCCCATACAGGTGTACACTATAACTATACATATCTGTCATTACCTCCCCACAGGTGTACACTATAACTATACATATCTGTCATTACCTACCATACAGGTGTACACTATAACTATACATACCTGTCATTACCTCCCAACAGGTGTACACTATAACTATATACATATATGTCATTACCTCCCATACAGGTGTACACTATAACTATACATATCTGTCATTACCTCACATACAGGTGTACACTATAACTATACATATCTGTCATTACCTCCCATACAGGTGTACACTATAACTATACATATCTGTCATTACCTCACATACAGGTGTACACTATAACTATACATATCTGTCATTACCTCCCCACAGGTGTACACTATAACTATACATATCTGTCATTACCTCCCATACAGGTGTACACTATAACTATACATATCTGTCATTACCTCCCCACAGGTGTACACTATAACTATACATATCTGTCATTACCTACCATACAGGTGTACACTATAACTATACATACCTGTCATTACCTCCCAACAGGTGTACACTATAACTATATACATATATGTCATTACCTCCCATACAGGTGTACACTATAACTATACATATCTGTCATTACCTCCCCACAGGTGTACACTATAACTATACATATCTGTCATTACCTCACATACAGGTGTATACTATAACTATACATATCTGTCATTACCTCACATACAGGTGTACACTATAACTATACATATCTGTCATTACCTCCCATACAGGTGTACACTATAACTATACATATCTGTCATTACCTCCCCACAGGTGTATACTATAACTATACATATCTGTCATTACCTCCCATACAGGTGTACTCTATAACTATACATATCTGTCATTACCTCCCCACAGGTGTATACTATAACTATACATATCTGTCATTACCTCCCATACAGGTGTACACTATAACTATACATATCTGTCATTACCTCCCATACAGGTGTACACTATAACTATACATACCTGTCATTACCTCCCCACAGGTGGGGTTAACCTGCTGGCATTGGTTCTGTTTGGTCTGTTTGTCTATAACAAACCTAGTAAACATCCCCGAATAACACCAATGGAGCTTGATTTGATTGAAAAACACAGAGACAAAAGAAGCGTCGACACGGTATGTCATTTTTGTATATTTCCTTATCTCCAGCTTTAGCTCATTCAAAGAGATTTGTTTTTTCTTCTTTTTAAAGTCAGATTGAAGTTTGTCGGATATTGTATCTGCGTCGTTGATTGATACTTTAAAAAGGTAAATTTTATGTCATACTAACTTGATATCAATCACTTTTGTTCGCCCTGATGGATGCGCGCGAGGGTCTTTCTAGGACTTGACATTGATGCTAATGGCCTGGTGTTGATACAATGGAGAAACTGTAATCATACCTGTCTAGATCTCGAGAGAGAAACTGTTATCATACCTGTCTAGATCTCGAGAAATTTGAAAGATTGGCAATCTAGTTGCAATTATACAAACCGTATTCTTTACGAATGTACTCGTCTGTCGTTTCAATCACGTTCAAGTCTCATTTTGAAATGTTTTCTAAAATATTTAACAGAATATGGCCAATCTTATCAGCAAACACGAATCTGAAAAATGCGTCAAAAATTTAGACATCTGTTGTGTTAGAAATTTTTTCATAATAATTTTAATACATTGCTAATTCAGCGGCCATTTTGAAAATGTTAATTTCTTGTTTTTCACGAAAAGCCCAAATTTCATCATTTTGACTCTTGCTTGATCACTCAAATCATGATTGTGTGGCCAAAGCTAATTGTATCATATTCATTTTTGCTGTACAACTTTATATTTTCGGTATAATGAAACAAATTTACAACGATGCGAGAAATTATAAAATTTTGATATATATATATATATATATATATTTTTTTACATTTCTGCTGAAACTTAATTTCTGACCCCGAAATTGTAAAAAAATGATAAGGAAGGACAAAAAAGAAAACACACATAGACCTCCCGTTTTTATTTATTTATTTATTTTATGTCTTATAAATATTTTAAAAGTTTGATAGCAGAACTTTTTATATAAACCGTTAAATCTGCCAAAAAAAAAAAGAAAAGAAAAAAAAAAGAAAAAAAAGGGCAGTGAAAAAGATAAACATTTTTCAATTGAAATTAAGGGATATTTGTAACTGAAATTATTATTTTACCTTAAAGAAACAAGCTAAGTGTATTTAATCTCCGTTATTTAAAAGAAAATTATATTTCTTCAGTTCTGCAAGCATCTATATAATCTATATATATCTAAATACACATATAGACGATATTGTATGGATTGTCCTGTAGAAGTTAAAAACAGCAAAATTCACTTAAAATCACATATCATGTCAAAATGGCATCTTTGACCGATCATAGCACAATAACGAACATTTTCTGCAATGCCATTAACTCCCATCTCCAAACATGTCAATGAGAGAGAGAGAGAGAGAGAGAGAGAGAGAGAGAGAGAGAGAGAGAGAGAGAGAGAGAGAGAGAGAGAGAGAGAGAGAGAGAGAGAGAGAGAGAGAGAGAGAGAGAGAGAGAAACCCTGAAAAAACAAGTAGATGAATAAAATAAATACATCAAATATATAAATCAAATGAATACGGAAATCTTTTGACATCACAGAGGTAAGATAGTAACTGTGGTAGAAATGTCGCTAACACGGCATACGGTTTCATATGCCAATTATCGAAAATTCTGTTATGAAAGCCTAAACTGTGAAAAGTTTATCACATGCCTGACAATCTTGTTTTTGTAAAATGAATGGTGTTTGTTTGGTTTAAATTTGCGATCGATTATAAGTCGGGCAGAAACGATCGATTCTTCCTTTAGATTCCCTATGGTCAAGAAATGGTTTTCCTGATATTTTGTTTCTTAAATAATTTCTAAATCTGTGAAATGTTTACATGACAAAGCCCTATTTTGTCTTAGTTTAAGAGGTTCCAGCCCCTCGCATAGACAAAAAAAAAAGTTTGTAAAATTCGTACATGTGGCTGCTTGAGCTTAAGTTTAGAATTGAGACTAGGGACATGTTTCTCTGTTCTCTGTATCATGTGACTTGATGTGGTATCACACTGCCATGTCCATGTGTGGCAATTCAGTGTGATTACACTACATTCGTAGAAGGCGTCCTGAAATACTTTGATATTACGTAAAACAATACCAAAGAAGCCAAATATTGAATAATGAAGCATTTCTCTATATAAATTATAGACTGAAAATAGTTCTGCTTTTTACGAAAAAAAAAAATCTTATGTTACTTTTTTTACTGGGAATATGTGAAAATCCATATTTTTTTTATTTGTACAGGTATCACATATACCTTGGTTGAAAATGCTGACATCATCTGCTTTCTGGGGTTGCGTTCTGGGCTTTATCACGTCCGGTATAATCTTCATGATAATGGCCATCTGTCTTCCGCTGTATATAGAACAAGTGTTGAAATTTGATCCAACGGTGGTACGTATTTTTTGTATGGTCAAGTTAATTTAAATACTATTATAGAAATATTAACTTTCAAATATTTCTTCTGTGATGAATATTTCCAGATAAAATTGTTTAATAACTTTCATATCACAATACATATTATCAAAACAGGTGGACGAGTTAGTCTCCCCTTGTGAGCTCTTCAACAAAGAGGTATACTGCGTGTACATTTCCGACTTACCAGTTGGTGGTGCCAGAACAATATAGGCCTTTACTGTGAATACACGATGCAGAGACCCAGTAGAAATACAAATATTAACTTCATGGTTTTCAGACTTGCGTAACACATCTCAATTTTACTTGAAATGTAGTTATAGCCTTATTACATACAGAGAACTTAACAATATCGATAATTGTTTATCTTGACAACCCAGTACACAAAACAATACTTAATAATGAGCAAATATGAAAGATTTGTACATGTAAGGGAACAACGTTGGGTGGGGACTCGTCTGGGTGTTGTTTTTTTCTGAAACATGACAATAACAGCGATGTTTAACTTCTCTAATATTCATTTTTCCCTGTTTGGCGAAGAGTTTTAGACCTTCCATCAATGATTACTTGACAAATCTATTAAGATTTTTCATTGCCCTATTGCAGACCGGCACCCAATAGATAATTCCGACAGAAATGTGCCGACATCATAAAAATAATGAGACAACAGCTTCAGACCCTCCGGTTCAAGCCCTACCGCCCTCAGCAAAAAGAGCTAAATTTCAGGGGTGATAACTCTCGCGGGAAGCGCAATTCAGAACTTTGAGTTTCCGTATTGCTCACGGTCGAAATGATTTATATTCTGTGTTTAACGTTTTAAGCAAACTAGTAACTTAACATGCCTTATTAACATACTTAATATTTTATGGCTTTTGGGATCTGGACGAGGTTAGCCAATGTTAAATCTCGCTTTGGCGCGAGATGACCGTAATCAACCACCATAGTTTAATGTAACGGTACTATAAACGGCCATCGAATGGCTCAATTCTTTAGGCCAGTATTAAGACAAGGGTAGGCGACAGCCAACGACTTACAATAAAGTAATGTTATGGCGGGTAGAAAAAACAAACAAACAAACAAACAACAAAAATCCATTAAGATACGTTTGTGTGTTCTAAATAAAAATATATATGTGGCATCTGGAGTAGCAACACACCACGGGGACTTACAATAAGCATTTCAAAGGAGGACGGAGAATCTGGCTTAAATATCGCTGCATAGCGCGTAAAACGGGTTACCATAGGAACCTTACACAGACCCATATTTTCATCGATGTCGCTTACGAGACAAAGAAAATACCAAAAACGAATTCACTTAAATAATAACAAAAAAATCCAAAAAAAAAACAATCGAACTGAGAGACGAAATCATTGATAATACCATGTCTACAATACAATCTAATTAAAATCTAGATGTCATTCTAACTACGTTACATGAACATCTCACAACATCCCATAAGGGGTCACGTTCTGACGACCTTTGAGATGTGTGTATTTCATTTTCAGGGCGAATTGTCAAATTGTCGATTTCATCGAAGCAAAACATTTCTTCACAAACATACATCTGAAGCAAACCATTTCTGCACAGCATGTATATAGCTATATATTTGTGGGACGAAATGACTTGAAACAAATTGAAATATTATGCAAGCTATGCACTCTAGTCATGCTAATTCGGACATATAAACTTCACTTTCAAGATTCTGGAAGTAGTACATTGATTGGCTAATCCAAAAGGTCACCCAGACGTGACCCCTTATGGAATGCTGTTAGATGTTGAGAATAACCATCTAGATTTTAATTAGATTGGACTACAACACTAGCTGTTGTCAATTGGTAGGAATCGTAAGTAAAATGTAGCGTCAGAACCTTTTTAAACATTATCATTCGTCTAACTGAGTACAATTGTAATTGAGTATATTATTGAGTAAATTATTGAGTAAATTATTTAGTATATTATTTAGTATGACAATCAATGTTTTAGAATGGGGCTGTCTCAGCTATTGTGTTTGTCGGCCGAGTAGCGGGAGCTGTGGTGTTTGGATATCTGGCCGACATAGTCTATTCTAAAACTCGTCTTTCTATACGTCATCTGCGGAAATTATTTCAAGTGGCTGGTAAATAAGTTATCCTGGAATATAACGAGAAACATCGTCGGTAATCCACGGCCCTAGCGCTCATGGATAGAGGCCTTGAGACGATTTATACACTTTTCGTCCCCCCCCCCCCCCCCCCCCTAAAACAAATAAAATCAAAAAAAAAAAATCAAAAAAAATCGGGTATTTTGACCAATCAGAAGACTGCTTTCGGATTGACTTTCAAAAATCAGATATCGATGCTATAATGAAATTACAAGATGTGTATTTGTCCGTAAAATTGATATTGATCTTTAGTGGTCGTGGCCCCTAAGAGGGGGATCCCCAAAATATGTTACACACTAAAAAAAACCAAAAAAACAAAAAAACAAAGTTTAAAATATTTGCAGTACGGCGGTATTTGATTGGTTGCTATTTTTAGATCCGAAACGCGATTCGGTGTACCAATCGTCCCACGGTCTCTGTCCTTGACAGTTAGTACAGTGGATTTCCGACGATGAGCAAGAATATAACTTTATGACCATATGATATTACGGTAGTATAATCTTGAAAAAAAATCATTGTGGATAATGCCAAGATTGTCAGTCAACGAGCGTCAGAGAAGAATAGAGTTGTAGTGAGGAGATAAAAAAAATGAGGAAGTTATTCAGAGGCCAATCCAGTTAAGCTGTCAAATTGGCAAACATTAGCTACATTATTGGTTTGACTGGACACCTACTGTACATGGACATTTGTCATAAAACGTTTTGTTATAATCCAGCGGTTATGATTACGGATACACTTCAACGAAACTAAGTATGTTTGTTTATAATTCGACAGATTGTGGAAAGTTTGGGTACCTACCTTATGTGTAAAATATCAAGGTTACAAAACGAAAAATAAAAGTTCGTTGTCATCCATGTGATTGTATAGACTCCTTACATCCTTATACAAAGGTCTGAGGATAGTGTTTATATAAATGTCAAAATTTATCATAACTACACATACAGCTGTACGATGGCATTTTGTAAAAGAGCTTGGAGCCTTATTCTTACTAAATTAAATATGACGCTTAATTACCTTGATATAGCAAGTCCATTGTTAAACAGGGAGCGGGGTTTGATTTGTATTGTTTAACGTCTGTATAGGCAAGGATAAAAAAATTGTATACCGACAAAATTATCTTTTAAAGAAATGTTTTGCTATATAATAAAAAAAAACAAAAACACGCAAAAAAAAAGGGGGGGGGGGGGGGGGGGGGAGGAAAAAAACAAAAAAAAAACAAAAAAAAAACGGAATAGATATTTTGTTATTTTGTGTTCAGGTCTTCTTGGTTCCGTTCCCATTATTATTTGGATTGGCTTCCTGGATGAGAGAGACCGGGTTTTGGCCGTGGTGCTGATGACTCTTTACTGGTTCATCGTGTCTGCAATGAATTCTGGCTTCCGTGCTAACCCGGCGGATATTGCTCCGCGGTATAGTATTTATAAATAACGTTCGAGGGAAGGTGGGGGTCGTTACTCCATATCTAACAATAGAATGTTAGTATCTTATATCTGGGGGTCAATCACACGAAATGAGAACACAAATACAAAAAGTAAACATTAAAATAAGTTGAACTGAAATGTCTAAACCACCCCACTAATTACGGTATACAGCGTAGTAATGTTTCTTATAACCGGAATATACGATATCCAGATATCACGCAGTCATACTGTTGTCAGATGCAACTTGGTAGCACAATTCAGTAAAGTGGTCACACAATGGACCGGGCCGCCGTATTGCCCCCTAATAAACACTGTCCCTCTATAGTGTTATAGAGGACACCACGTGACCCGATTTTAACCAATCAAACAGACAATTCTATCCGAAGTGAAAGAGTTCACATTTCCAATGGTGATTGATAATAAATTATGATCTGGAACCACTTGTGAACTACAAGCCACTTCCGAGAAATAGTTATTTAAATTGTCAAATAGATAACTTTTGACAGAATGTGCGGTAGCTGAGCTTAAAATCAAATTTCATATAGGATATTTACTACTTAGAAACACGATATGTATAATATGGTCAAAATCGTTTGAATGATTTAACATTATCCTTATTCAATACATATGATATTACAGGTGCAAGCCACGATAACTTCCGCACACACTTCCTTTCGATAACCCATCATCCGCACATATACTCTTTCGTACAGACATCGTGAGCAAACAGCACTTCATGTAACGATGCCAAATGGTGCTTTTTATTTCTGTAATATAACTTAATGAACCAACAAAACAACTGTCACCTTTTCAAATGTCGTACATAAACACTCATACACATTTTGCAGGTTCGCCGGACTTATCAACGGAATCAGCATTGCTCTGACAGCTATCCTATCCGCCATCGCACCTCTAATTGTCACCGCCATTACACCGAATGTAAGTTTTGAAGTATAATTGTAATGTTTATACTGGTTAGTCCGTTGTCGATATGCTGTGATCGTGTGGGGTGTCCTGCCGGGTGTCTTCGGCAGTATGCTTCAGTGAGATAGCACTATAAAGTCCACATCAGTTTAGCGCTTTCACCAGGAGACAAATGCCAACATACCACACCCTCCTAACATAAACACACACGTCACACACACATCTGTTTCTCGCATACAGGGAAAGTCGTCCTTAATTGACACTCGCGGTTGATAGGAAGTTGAACAATAAGACCCAAACAAAACATCATTGCTTGATTCGCAAAGAAGACTTGGATCATATCATATCTCTTCTTTATAATGGAGATTTTTATTCCTATGTCTCCCGTAACACTGCCTCACATTTGGGATTTATTTGACCATTAGTAAGGAAGACTGGGTTCTGTCCCCTGGCCGAGATAACCCGATCTACAGTTTATAACCAAAAGGCCCATGGGCCTGATGGGTCACCAACCTTTTGATATGTCTACTGATAGAAGAGTTCTAACTTGTAATATTACTTTTTACATATTTGACCCCTCCTCTGACTTTGAAAGTAGGCCAAGGACATTCATTTAAACAAACTCTGAGTCTTTTATCTCAGAATGCTTCTAGCCGATATCATGATCATGACCTTAGTATCTTAACGTCTGTATCTCAATTTAGCAGTGTTTTGCTCTTAAGAATAAAAAATGTCGACACGTCATACAATACATTAACAAAACCTTTGGTGATAATGGAGGGACGAAATTCAAAGGTTAAGTATTATCTAAAATCCTAGCAACAGCTAAGATCATTTAGATAATTTCTCCCCGATGTGAAAAACGCATGCGGTGGTTGGTGTGCGTGTTTTAGGCGGCTACGTCGTGTTTCATTTTCTCCTTGTGAAAGTGTGGAACTGATACCAAACTTATAGTGCTACCTCACTGAAGCATGCTGCTGAAGATCCAAGAAGAAATGGGACAGCTGCTTATATGAAGTAAATTAACATGAGGCAAAATCAAATTCGAATAACAGTATGTAGAACATATAAAAAGATACGTCGAAATCACTAAATATCAATACAGAAGTTTATAATTATATGTATAATTACAAAATTCACTATTGATATTTAGTGATAATTTATAATAATAATTATTATCGTATGATCGTAAACAACGACTAACCTGTACCCACATTTAGTCGCCTTTTTCCCTATACGGGTGCGGGTGAAATAATATGCCTAATGTATGAAATAAATGCTTGTTGGTGCACCCTAGAGAAACGTCGTCATATGACCCTGGTTGTGGATGTTCCCTAGGCGACAAAAGTCGCCATATGACCCTTCCTGTTGTTGTCCCCTAGGCGACACAATCATCTTATGACCCTTACTGTCCTTGTCATCTTGTTGACACAAGTCGTCCTTTGACCCTGGTTGTCGATGTTCCCTAGGCGACACAGATCGTCATATGACTGTTGTTTTCGTTGTCCCCTAGGCGACACAGATCGTCATATGCCCCTGGTTGTCGATGTGCCCTAGACGACACTCTGATGACCTTGTTGTCATCGTTTCCACAAGAAGTCGACCCTTCCCTGCCCCGGTAAATTGTAAGAGGTTTCACCATTGGTAACCAAGGTTAATATAAAACGTTTGTTTCCAGGGTACTGCGGAGGAATGGCAGCGCGTGTTTTACGGCGTTGTTGGGGTATCCGTCCTAGGCTCTGTGGTGTTTGTTATACTAGCCAGTGGTGAGGAGCAGGAATGGGCAAAGGATCCTAAAATTGTCACAGACATGGTTATCAGAGTGTCTGACAAGGAGATCACCATCTCTAAATCTCATCAGAATGGCCTAGATTTAGAATCTAAACCGTTATTAAGCAACAACAATAGACTACATGCATAACAAAGTAGACCATTTTGTAACGATATACAATGTTGGTCCTTAATAAACAAGTTCTCTTCGGTTTTCATCCTTAGATGTTAACCGTTTTCGTATCTGAATACAGCGAAGTTAGATGGAGGATGAGTGTGGTGGAAAGGCTGTTGGACAGTCTATTTTCAAAAGTAATACTTACAAAGATTTCTATTTCTGCTCGTTTACGCAAAACATCAATATCGTATGTATTTGTGCACTATAATAACCATTTTGAATATGCCGATACATGGTTTTATTAACCTGAAAAAATCTCGACTGAGGACGAAGTATAATAATACTTGATTTTATAAGAACAACACATTCATCGCTGTTTATCATCGAAGTCACGTTCTATTTGTGTTTTTAATAAGGCTGAGTCCTCTGTCACGTAAACTACTTGATAATAAACATTAAAACAACAAAAATAAAATTCCAGGACAAGATTGATTTGTACAAGGCAAATGATTTGATGCTTTGGCAAATTGAATTAATATTTTTAGGAAATAATATATTGTTAAAAAGGATGTTTTTAATTCCCTCTTAATATTTCAAGAACTGAAGCGAATGAATCTTTCTGACTCCATGTTCTTTAAATGTTTCCAAGCAACCAATCAATCCATCTCCTATGTGGACAGGATTCTCCATACTAGGCTGATTTCCTCAACAACCGCTGTTCCAACATTATAGTTACAAATTAAGGGGATTGATATTCAGAAAAAGACGAAAATTAAAACAAATGATTAACAGTTGATGGTTTTGTGTCAATAAACAAAAAAGATAAGTTAATTATAAATAAATTAGAGAAGACTGTTTTGGACAAAAAAACTTCTAGAAAAAAAAGAAGAGAAATTGCAAGCGTATAATGACCGTAGGCGCTAATCATTTCTTCGTCATTGGCTGGCATAGTGAAGTATGATTGTAGACAAACTAGATAAGAATGTAAAGAAAGGGCCACGTCTCTAACGTAGCAACTGAGTGTTGATAACGCCATTTTGACAAAGAAACATTCCCTGTTATATTTTACTTCCACTGAAGTTTTGCGGTGATATTTGCCACATATGTCCATATATGGTGAAAACTTCTAGAAAAAAAAGAAGAGAAATTGCAAGCGTATAATGACCGTAGGCGCTAATCATTTCTTCGTCATTGGTTGGCATAGTGAAGTATGATTGTAGACAAACTAGATAAGAATGTAAAGAAAGGGCCACGTCTCTAACGTAGCAACTGAGTGTTGATAACGCCATTTTGACAAAGAAACATTCCCTGTTATATTTTACTTCCACTGAAGTTTTGCGGTGGTATTTGCCACATATGCCCCCCCCCCCCCCCCCCCCCCCCCCATTTGTTTGTACATTATATATGTTTTTAGTGTTTTTACATCTGTAATTGTTATAGAAATAGTTCCATTGATTAACATATAATTGATGTTGCACACGATATGAAAACAATGTCATATTTTTTGTATCTGGACCAGTTTTTTTCACAAATATCAAAAACAAAAAGGGAGCTTTTGTTTTGTATTATTTAACGCCCTATTATCACCTAGGGCCAATTGATGACGACCTCTCGTGATTGCAAGATGCGTGTGCGTGGTGAATGTGTGTGGGTTTCGAAAGTTCTTACATGTTCGCTTTTGTCTCCTTGTGATTGCGCGAAACTGATATCGACTTGATAGTTTTACCTTATTGAGGCGTAATGCGGGAGACACCCAGCAGGACACTCCACTATGTCACAGTATACTGACAACAGGGGGACCAGTCGTTCCACTCCAAAAATGCTGAGTTTGAAAGATTTAAAAAAAAGATACATCGCTACATCGTTCGTAATGTAATGTGAATGTGGATATATTTTTGTTTATTTTGCGTCTAGGTTGAATGAGCCAAAATTGAATACACCAAAGTTTCACGAAAAATATCGCCGGAACAATATCCGGATTATAACAACCGTCTTTCCGTTCATTTAATACATACCCATTACTAGCTTCCGTGATATGTGTTGATGTGTGTTGGAATATTGTTTTTTTGATAAAAACGCGTCAATAAAGGCATGTTTTCATCTAAATGTGTCATAAATTTGATTGTTGTATTAACTGTGTTCAGGGACAAGTCGCGTCTCGATCTATCGATTAACCTTGTGTATAAAGCGAAGACTGCATGTTTTCCTGTGCAACCAGGTGAGACGAAATACAAAAGGCTTATACTGATATGTTCTCAGAAAATACCTATTCAAACAATCTCTATATCTCAGGTAGGTGATCGAATCCTGTCACTTACCCACAGAGCTTTTAATACCTGTATACACGTGTCCATGCGACATGACTTCTTAATATGTAGACTTTCATAGCGTAATGAACAACCATATCAATTACATAACTACAGGTAAGTGCCAAAATTTAACACACATGATAGTAAACGCCAAAATTTGACACACCAATATTGAACCACACTATTTTGAACAAAAAACCGTCATATTTGTACGACGCCAAAATATCCCAAAGTACGGTATAGCACACATATTCACCAAGATTATCAATTCGGTGAGGTGAATCACAGTAAAACAGTAGGAAACAAACAAACAAACAAACATTGCATTTTATTAGATTTCGTATGTATATATCATGCAAACAAACACAGATACCACGAAGTCGAAACAATCATTTCATAATTGATTCGGTGCCAACAATGTAGATCTACAACACAATAAAACAATTTTCGCTAAGAGTAAGTGTTCTTCCCTTGGTGAAGTGACTTGAATTCTGTGGACAGACTGAGATGGTCATCAAAAGTATTGTTGTTGTTACCCGTCACTTTGATGACCATATCCTTATTCTCTTCGGGATCTTTGGCCCATTCCTGTTCCTCCGCGCTGGCAAACACGACAAATGTGACAGCTCCTGTCACGGACACACCCACACATCCGTAAAACACGCTCTGCCATTCATCAGCCGTACCCTGCGGTAATTTAAGAACCGAAATGATCTACATATTTTATATATCGTTTATGCTATTCTTTCGAGGATGAATTAAAAAATCTATACAAAAAACCTAGTTTTGCGATGACTGTTGATCCCTGTCAAGCAAAACTACAAAGATTTGAATTCAACCTAGTGTTGGTTATTAGAATAAATAAAATTTTCGTTTCCTTCTGTTTTAGCCGCGCCCTAGACACCAATCTCCAATTAATCCTGTTACAAAAATGTAAAACCCTAAACTAGAGCCTTTATAGGACACCAACATGTTTATATAAATGTTGTTACTTTATGTTATCCTGGTGTGGCCTGCCCTTAATGTGGAGCGTAAAAATTGCTTCCCCATTGCATAATTCATAAGCGGCGACTGATCGAATTAAAGGTATGGCTTACACCAACATTTTTTTTCTGGATAATGTCTCCCTAGACACTACCCCACTTTTGGCATTCAGGTTGCCAATGGGGGAAGGTATTGCGTTATGTCCCTGTTAGAGACATACAAGCATTTCTTGGAGTGGGATAGCTGGTTAGCGTGTTGTAAGTCTAATGTGACTGGGTGAGGAATCCTGCTGTGACAAGTAGACAAACACGAACATACCGGATCATCCCTAAATGCACATACACATGCATTCCACGAATGCAACTCGGACTCACACCGAGAAGGCAGTTCTTAAATTGCAGTGAAATAATTTTTGCTCTAAAATGACTGAAATATAATTATTACAGCTATATAAACATAGAAATATATCCAGAGAATACATGGTTTTGGTGCGGCATGCATTTGGGCGAATATGGTACGAGGCCAAATTGTCTGGCACTTTCGAATGCTATTGTACAATGGTCTTACCAACGAAACGCCTTCTCTCAACGTGATGGATAATAAAATATTATGTATATATACTGTATATATATATATACAATAGTTGTTGACAGGACACTAGACGATACAAACCAAACTATTCTTGTGAATAACAAACTTACATTTGGAGTTACAGCCGTTACTAACAAGGGGACAAACAGAGAAACCGCGCTGTTGAGGAAAACACACATCCCACTTATCACGCCAGCAAACCTTCAAAACAATTTCACGCATGTATTCAATAAACAAGTACATCACACAATTCTACAAACTTTTTATCAAATGCAAAGGCAAAGATACTGTAAAATGAATCATAACTTAAAATGTCGTATGTTATGAAATTAATAAAATCACCAAAGGAAGGTCAGGTAAAGTTTGATTTAAGAAAGTAGACAAGTAATTCATTATACGGAGAAGTATATGGACGGTTTAGTACATACATAACTTACCTGGGAGCAATGTCGGCCGGATTAACCCGGAAACCACAGTTCATACAGGTCAGCACGAACCAGTAGAAAGTTATGAGTACGACAGCGAGTACCTGGTCTTCTTGTCGGAGAAAACTGATACCGATGATAATTGGCACAGAACCAATTGTGCCTGAAAGAAATAAAAATATAGAAAAAAACTACAGGTTTAATGTTGGTAATTTCACATGGCATAAAATTAGCTCAACTATTGCTAAACAAATAATTTCCGACAGGATTCGATTTAATTTGAACTATATGTCACGTTTAATTGGTTAAAACACACATACCCACGCGCAAGCATGCACAAAAATAAAGCCAGATTTTAAATTAAATTCAATGTCACAGGAAAAACACAGAAAAGGACTGACACCTGCTGGTTCTTTCAAATTTCGTTTATTCGACCGGAGCAGTTCCACAAAGGAATATTTTATAGAGTTTCAACCCTACAAATAGAATACAAATATCCTAGTTATTATACATAGCCGTGAATACAAGTACAGTATGTATGACGTACGTCAGGTATTTAATTTAAGGATAATAATTTCAATATAGTCATTATAATTATTATTAAATAAATGTCAAGTCACATACCTTCCATTAGTCAATTAAGTCAGGTAAAATGCAGTATTCTTATGTGCCGGTGCATGCCTATTGTAGGACGTTCTAGGACAACTCCAGAGGATATGTTGCCTCCTACTGTTTCTGGCGAACTGCCCCTGTGGTAGAAGCTCAACCACTGAGGAGATCAACGCGAACGAGACGTCCGCCCGACCGTTACGATAAGTACGTTATGGAACATATTGTTGAAAATGATTGGTTGTTGGTTTAAATGTTTTGTTGTTCGATTGAATAATGTATTTATGATTATGTTTCAGGTGTTTGACTCTTTTTCTTGTATTTCAGACATTTGATAAGTTTTGTTTATGATTTTAGGAAGATATCTATGGAAAATATTGATGTTGATTGAGTTGGTGTTTTGATTAATATTTTAATTTTTCAGGTCATTAATTAAAATGTTTAAATTCACAGATTATCTGTATCGGAATTAAATGTCGGGGACGACATTTGCTGAACAGGGTGTGTGTGTCACAGGTACATATTGATTAATTAAGTATACATATCTATCAATTATGTTGTGTACTGTTTCGTCTGTGCGTTCTGACGTTTGTAACTTGTTACTATTTATAGTTCTGTCCATGTCTTACACGTATCGTGTTAGTACGTCCATGTGTTTGGTTGTTCGTGTCCTTATTTGGTGTTGTTTTCGACTTATATGCAGATGAGCGTGTGAGTTTGTAAGAAAGCATGAAATGTGAGTGTGAGTTTCATAAAAACTAGGGTTAAACCGCGCCCGGACGCAGTTCACCAGAAACAGTAGGAGGCAACATATCCTCTGGAGTTGTCCTACAACGTCCTACAATAGGCATGCATCGCCACATAAGAATACTGCATTTTACATGACTTAAATTAAATATCTGACGAACGTCATACATACTGTACTTGTATTCACGGCTATGTATAATAACTAGGATATTTGTATTCTATTTGTAGGGTTGAAAATATTCCTTTGTGGAACTGCTCCGGTCGAATAAACGAAATTTAAAAGAACCAGCAGGTTTCAGTCCTTTTCTGTGTTTCTCCTGTGATATCAAGATTGTGTATGGGTTTATCTTACCAAAAACATGACACGTCTTCCTGATTGTTTTCAGTGTCAACCATCCCTTTGTAAAGACCCAATCAGACAGGTATCCAAATACTAGAGCTCCAATAAATCGGCCAACGAATGCCAATGCCGATACTAAACCATTCTGCAACGAGATTCGAACGCATTCGTGTAGTCAATGGCGGTCAGATATGTCACTATATAACTTAACCAAACAAAACAGAAATTGATTATATCATACATTTCTCTAAATTACTATTGTTGTTGTGATATGAAGATCAATGTTGTTGGAGACGTCGTCACTAAATGACGTCGGCATGTCTTACGTCACTGTATTAAGTCTATTTGTGACATCACGAAAGTCCGTGCTAACGGATCAAAATCCCGATTGATCAATATTACTATTTATGTAGTTCTGCTGTATATATTGTGAAAATCCTCACGGTGACAATTATTGGTCAAAATGTTCAAATTAAATTCATGGTTTTGTGTTTATTTCCATGAACTATATCTTTGGTAGGGAAACGGTCACCTGAAGGCGTTACGTCACAATAACAGGTCCAATTGAAAGCGCGAAATTTAAAATTGGAATGCATAAACACTATTACAGATTGAATATAAGAAAACCCCAAATCTAAATTGAATATATAAACATACAACTGCTTCAATAAACTATTATGATAATAATAAATAAATAAATAGATAAATAAAAGAAACGTGATGTTTGACCCTTTGTAGCTCTTCTCATGAACATATTTAGTATATATGAATTAACAAATACTGGTAAGATTTTCAAGAAAAGCCTAACCGTTCCAACGTCAAATTTGAGAACTTGTTCTATATATAGCGGTAAACAAACAGCCATGACCATAAATAGGGTCCCGGATGTCAAATAACCTAGTACGCATGCCCACACCGGTGCCGACGTAAGCATCTTCAACCATGGAACCTTCAGTTTCTATCAAAATAAGAATATGTATTCGTTACACATAGACAAAACAGACAGGATCCTTGTTCCTGTACTAGAAAAATCCAGTGTGTCAATATCAACACAAATAGTGAAATTAAAAACCAAGCGGTATATACTATGTTTAAGAAGAGGCCCTTAAAAAGAACACTACAAAGCTTTAACCGATAACACATCTAGACGTTAACGTACCAGCTTAACAAAGGATACTTAATCGACGACAGTTTAACATATTTGTGTAGGTTTCTGTAAAGGTATACAGACAAATATTGTTCGTGGCAATTCTAAACTGGATTTCGTGTGGGGTCGAACCGGTATTCTAAACACGTTGTGAATAATTTTGGACGTGTTTTTCTCTTAACTCTCTTAGGATTGGCTAAACACTGGAAGCTTATTGTGGAAGCTTGGTATCTACGACCTTCATTTGGAAATGGGTGTTGTGTGTTAGACGTTAAAGTTTAAATTGTTATCAGTAAGCGTAGTTTGGGTGCTATGCCACCATGTCTCGACACGATCGCAGACTATTGGTTAGCCTATGATGCAAATAATGTCGATTTCATGAAAATCAAAAGTCGTTAATTTGGGTATTTCCCATTAGGTTTAGAGCTTTAGAATGATGTCACCTTACACAATATACCTAAACGTTCGATGTCCTGTCTACGTTTTAAGTCGGTAAAATAGGTGATGCTAAATTGGTGTAATTTGATGACATCAGGACAGTGCTAACCCATTAAAATGCTATGTAGCGGGTAAATTGCCTTGGCTTATACTAACAAGTGGTCAAGTTTTCATTTTGAATAAGCCCCGCCACCAGCATGGCCGACCGATATATAACAAACAGTTATAAACCGTTTTATCCTCTTTCTACAATACATATTTAAGATGAAAATAACTCAATTCTAGCATCTTTGCCTAAAGAACATTTCAAGCGGTGGATATAACCAATGAGAGGACACAGAATGGCAGCCATTAATATTTTCGTGCAGAATTTTAATTTCGACCAATTAGATGTAAGAAAAAGGCCACCATGATAATGGTTGTAGCTTTGTGATGATATGTCATGCACATACTGTATACATAATAAATAAAAACCAATGCATATGACAAGGTGTCAATTTTTTTTTATATTTATTCATAGTTCGTTTCGGTTCACTAAACTTTGTTATAGAAGTGAAGAGATAAATACATTACTAAGCCCTGCTTAAAACTAGAACAACTGATGAGATGAAAATTTAAATAATAGCTATCGACTTCATCATTGAAAAATAGCAGACGAGTTCGACTCCAAAAAAGGTACTGTAAACGTGCTGATTTTGGCAGGCTCAAATTTTAGCGCCAAACCGTATAACAACGGATTAGCGGAATGCTAAATTAGCGCACTGACAATGCCTGCCATTTGAAACCTTGTAGATAAACTACAATTACCTCAAGTATAATTTAGCGAAATTCTTCCTTCGTGAAAATCGCTAAAATAAGATAACCGCTAAAATATGTACGTTCTTCAGTATATATATAAGTGTTGAAATGTGTTCGTGTAAGATACGGACACCTGAATAGCATAAACCGTATTTAGTTAATACTGCTACATACACATTTTAGTGAGTAAATACTCTGTATAACAATATCTTAACGAAAACCACAATACACACAATACAATCTTGATAACGTTTCTATATTCACGCTGTACCTTCCCATGTGATTTAGTTCTATGCCGGTTGATATATTCTGCTTCTTTCGGCTTGATCCAAGGATGTTGTTCTGGTTTGTCATAAACCAAGAAAATCCATAGAGTCATCGCTATCACATTCATCCCACCTGTTTGGGAAAACTTCAATAATAGCACGACACAACGGACAGACTTCGTTAAATGTGGTTTAAAAGAGATGACTAATAGGAATTCATCACCATTTTATGTATTTATCATATCACGCATTATCACATAATCGACCGATTATCCAGTAAATTCACCGGTTAAATATTTTGCAAATATCACTATTGTAATTCAACCCAGAGTGTTTCTCATTGGCTGTGATAGTCAAAGTTCAACTGTGACGTCATAACATGGATAATAGCATTACGTCATGATTTGTTTATCGCGCAACAAAATGGCTGTGTTCATTTGATATTGTTCTACATTTGTTTACTTTTTTATACTTGTCAAAATGTAAGTTTTCTGAGTTATGTGATAAAGAATATCTCTCTTTCATTTCATATGGGATTTTGTGAAACTCGACCAAACTATATGTTTTGCTCGCTAAGGCTTGCTAAAATAAAAACTCATTAAAAAAAATCTTGTATGCTATGAATATCCAGCTTAGAGACTTTATTTATGATTGACCTGCCGATGATTATTAGTACACGTGTAGACAAACCTGTCTATAAAGACCACACAACAGACAGCTGCACTTAGTCGAGAGAATTTAATTAAACAGAAGTTATCATGACAGATAGAACAATTCTACAAATAACACTTAATTAATCTCCCGTGTCAAAAAATGGCCCGCAAGGACGTTAATTATCCTTCAATAACACCAGAGGGATGCTACTGAAAGAACGTTAAAAATAAATGGACGTAACGGTAAGATAGACAATTTCAACAAGGCCGTTTGATATAAACAAGTAATGAAACATCCCGCAAATACCAATGAAATGACATTTCTATGACATATTAAAGGGTAAACTGCTGGCTTTGTGGAGAGAAGTAAACACAAGTTGTAGCACTAACGACAGACTGCTAACTGTAAGATTTTCATTAACTCCACTTAGCAACCACCTGCCAATCTTTATACCTACGTAAAAGCCAAAAGATATTTTGGGTACGCAGTTGATTTTTTCAGTTGAAAATAAGGATACCATGCTGCTTTAATGTAGGCAGTGAAATATTATCTTACTTATAATAATATCTTGATTGATAGTCTTTCTTTATATCCCGTTACGATACTGTCTACTTCACCAGAGGGAGGACGTAATATATATACAGTGTAAGTAATTGTTTACATTGAAACTAGTTTAGAATATATTAGATAGAAAAAAAAATTCTCACAGAGTAAAGTAAGGAACATTTTAATTTCAGAGAAAAAGAGAGTGTTATGACTGAATATCAAAACACATGGGAATACTAACGATATTGGAATATTGAGACAATACATCATATTTTAAACACAACGCAGACGTGTTTGAAATTAGCTGATGGCTGAGCTGTATAATATCCTTATGGTGTATGTACTCACCAAATATGTAAAATATAAATGGCCAACCTCCTAGTACCGGTATGTTGCATATAAAACCCGACAGCAGGAAATTCCCTATCCCGCCGATACTGTTGGCTAATAAAAGAATAACAATATTTTTTTAATATTTTGATTGGTCAACAAAAAAGAACCTTAGTCGTTCAAAGCCTTCTGGTGATTTAAAACGCTTGTCACGTTCGTGAGACTTGCAATAAAATCCAAAGGACTGAAACGTGACCATAACAAATTCAGACAGTTGTTATCTTCATTTTCTTGGAACTTTCCCAAATTTGATATATATGTCTCCCTTAGACTCGTGTATGCATATTTAATTATGAGACTAAATGTTTAACAAATGACTAACAGGTAAGCGTCTATGATTGTTACAGTTAAATGGTGTTTTTACTATTTATAAAAAAATGTTCTATAGATCTTTTAGGGTAAAACTTTTCCCAATTATTCTTTGATTCATTTTAGAACTGATTAGAGAGGCTGAAATCAACTTAACTTTTTCCCTCGGTGATCACTTGTTTGGGAAACTTATTCAACAATAAATGCATTCGAATTATAGAAACAGAAATATATTTAATATTCTTACCCTGTTCTGTGATCGACATCATCTGGGCCCGTTCAGGAAGAGGGGCCCAATTGGACAAGAGCTGGGTGCCACAAGGTTCTAATCCTCCCTGAAATGAAAGGTAATGTATGTATCACAAAAGTCAAACTTTGGGGTATAAATACATATTTCTGGTTTTTATTTGGCATATTTTAAACATTTTTCATAGCACCATTACTATAATACTTAAAGATATTTGAATTTGATTTTATATCGTTGTATCTCACATGTGTACAAGGTGATAATGGAGTCATTATGACTGAATTACGATTACTGCGTATATATTGAAATCCTGTTATCATTATGATATAGGTAAATTCTAGGTGACGACCTATAAAGAGATATCTTATAAGTAGAAGGAACAGTTTAGTCTGGCTCGTTAATTACTCCCATTCCATCATTATCGTTTGCGAACTAAATTCGTGCACTGATACATTTGTTAAACAGCGTAAAAAGCAAGTAGGACAAATGCCAGTTGTCAGTCTGAATATCTATGGCAGCTTTTGAATATTTAGCAATAAACAATTTTCCTTGTCGATCAAGGCCATTATATTCCAGCAATATCTGTTTTAATGCTGCTTGTAGTTATGACATGTTCAAACATTTATCTATAAGACATCAACATGCACTATTTACTATTTTAAACATCGTCTTGACAAAACTCACTGTTGCTATGCCAATCAATATACGTGTTACTAGGACGAGGTAGGGATTGACGAATGTTAAGGCCGGCGTCACAAACGATGTCACAATAAGTACTGACGTCAGAAAGAGAATAAACTTTTTGCCGCTGATCCTTCCCGATAAGGTTCCGAAGAGGAGGGAGGTAAAGACCTGCCCTATATAGTAACCCGAGATCAACAATCCTTCCATAGCGCTATCCCAGTATACGTAGTTGTCCTGGATTGCAACGTTATAAATAATCATGCAAAACATCAGTTCCATTTAGTTCAACTTGAAATAGATATACATCTTTTACTTGTAGGATTTGTGTAGGTTGCCAGAGGGATATCCTTTTAAATGAGTATCGTTACATCCTTAATTGCTACATTACCTTTACCCTCTCAGGCCTCTGTCATTATTTACTAGCTGCAGATCAGGCATCTTGGTTATCACTCTTTTCCTCATTTTCAACATGCACATATTTGTAAATTGTATGAATTTTCTTGTATACCTTATAAAACGTAATTACAGATTTTCATATACCATGGACTTTCCATGTATTTCTTTTATAAAAGATTCACTGTTTGAGTTAGGAATTAATCAAATTAATTTGAGTTTGATGACATTTGAATTAAAAAGAACGTCGGTAGAGAGATGACGTCACAATTATATTTTGGTAAAAGTGTCCTGGCTGTTCACTCCAGGTGGTTGATACACTGATTTAAATCGTTCCATTTTTGAAGTCTCAATTCTAACAGGGCTAAACTCTAACAGCTTTGTAATTGGGTACAAAAATCGATAGTCAAAAAGGTAAATATATATTTCAAATCAAATTCTTCTATGGATAACTACATTTTGTTTATCAGACAAAATCTAACTTTGCATTCATTTTGATCTCAAGCGTTAAACGAAAGCTCAAATTACAGATCTTTTAAAATATAATGCGAAATTTAGAAAGAAAAACAAGATCAACTATGAAACAAAAACGTGCAAGCGAATAATATCTTTCATTTATGAAAACAAACCTTAAACGCATTCTGGTGTAATGATCGGCATAAGAAAACCAGTTTACATACCAGGTATGGATCGCGTATGGTGACGTCAGTGCCATTTTGTACCACTGTGACCGTTAGGTTTCCAGCCGCCATACACACTACCACCATGGTCATGTTGAGTCTGAGTAGTATGGAGCAGGACATGGCCAAGCCGGCGATGATTCCTACCTGCCATCGACATGACGTGTATTTCTCCCAAAGACTGAAGGTGTACTCTTTACTTTTATGATCCTTCAGAAGAGGTGTCTTCTCTTAAAACATAAAACTTGTTAATCCCATAGAAGATAGTTAACACCGATGAAATTGATATTATTCGAAACTCGCTGCCTCCATTTGCCATGTAATTTTGTCTTCCTTGTTTGAGACAGAATTTTTGGAATGCTAGCAAACAGTTTCAGGTGCTGTTTGTATTTAAGATAAACATCTTTTTAATATCATTCAATTATTAAATATGATGTCTGCGATACAAGAATTAACATTATTATATGCTTGCAACAGTTATAAGCATGTGAGTTGCAGAAAAGTTTCAAATTATCTCGTTCATATTGAAGAAATTGACGTTAATATTAGCCCGACGCAGAAAAAATATATGCGAAGATATATCAAAAAGTAATTTCGGAAACAATATAATCAGTATGATTAGTGATAATTAATATATTAGCACTTATTAAAGCTAAATATTTACCTAATGTTTCCTGCATCTTTGGGTATCTTAGGCAGTCAGCCGTAGTCAGCCATACTTCTACACTATCAGATGATATATATTATATATATATATATCCTCTGACACTTACATAAGTTATGTACCAGCACATATCGATAGGTGAGTACATGAATAACAAAATATGACCATGCATTTCCCTGGCTTTTAATGAAAACATGCAATGTGTTCCATGATAATTTTATATAAGCCTTGTTACATGTTTCTTCAGTCAACATTTTCCCCCTATAATATCACTCCGTGCGGCATTTATCACATCAAGTATTTTCATTATGGAAGTCGAATTGTGAATATGGAGTAGATATATGAGCTCATAACAATGTTTCTTAAACTCGTGTGAAGTTGGCTGAATATTCAACGACATTTAGACTTTCAAAATCTGACTATTGTGTCACATTTTGAATGTATCTCGTTTTTCGAACCGACACACATTCAAATCCATTTAATTTCTGAATATTGTATTTCGGGCTGGCACAACGTTCAAATTTTAAATGCTGTCTGTCCTATGTTGAGCCAACTTCACACATCTTCCTAAAATACATAATTCGTGGTTCAGCTGGAGATCCAATATCTGATTACATGTGTAGTGTTAAGGACATATTGTATGTTTGTTTACTGCGATCGACATGTTTGATTTTGTCTGCATTGTTCTATGACCATTCGACAGTTGAGGCCATTTTGTTACTTATTCCTTAATACCCTACAACAATCAATCATATCTTGTCAATAATAGCAAGCAATACAGTTGAAGTAATAATGAGCCAAGCGCTTCTTAATTGCAAAATACATCATAGTTAATCTATTCACTTTAAAACGAGGAATGGTTGTATGTATAAGATTTAATGGTGAAAGGTTCACAGTACTATAATATATTTCTGGAACTACAGCAAGTGTTCAGATAAACCATTATCTATTGTCTTATTGGCAAAATGTGAAATAATTGATGAACAGTAACACGACTCCATTGTTCTTGATATCTTAACGCGAATGTTTGACGAATACTAGTTATTGGGGTCACTACAAAGCTATATGCTATTGAGGAATGATAATCTGTCACCAAATGTATGTTACGACACGTCTGACATAGAACCAATCGTTATACAGATGACTAAGCATCACTGTTACGGTGACGGGTGAGTACCAGTTTTCATATGAGGATGTCAAATGATACTGGTAAGTCAATGCATGCTTTCTTCTTCACGAAGTCACTAAATCAGAAAAAAATGTTTACACTTTTGAGTACTATTGGGATATTGTCTAAATAATTTTCAATGCCCTCGATATGTAGGTTATATACCCCCTACCCGTGAAAACGCGGGGACTATATGTTTCCTCTCCGTCCGTCCGTCATGTATGTATGTATGTATGTATGTATGTATGTATGTATGTGTCAAGGTTATTGTTTCTATTTTAGCAGGAGACAGTAGGGGCGTATTTTGTTTTAGCAATAACCAGTATGTTTGTTTGCAATAAGAATAATATGTCTATTAGTGAAAACGTTAAATGGGATTGTCGCCAAATAAATTAAACGTTGGAACCTGACCCTGTTTTATGTTTTCGCATTTGTATAATTTTTCAGATTTTGTGCCATAGGAATAGCTTTAAGAATTAAAAAAAAAACTCTGACAATCAAAAAACGAAATTGACGTTAATATTGAACCCGATGCAGATAAATTATATGCGAAGATATATCAAAACGTTATTCCGGAAACAATATAATCAGTATCATCAGTGATCGACAGTGCTCTAGCGGCGATTGTCAACCTAAAGTTGGCACGTGTGGTAAAATCAGAGAGGTTGTCCTTTTATCAATCACAGTTATATCAGACTTTTGTCAAACCATCAACCTTTCACTGTCAAGCATTTTATGATTGAGTGCTCTTGAAGAATTGTGATATTCCATACAATAGAATGTAATGTGTTTTTAATCATTTCGTTTGATATTGATTATATGTTTACCGTTTAACACTTTAGTATTAAAGTTTCTGTGAACGTCCTTCTTATTTTGTATTTTGTCTCTAAATGATTTAAATTATCGATGGGCCGTAAAACAATGCAATGCAATACAATAATTTCTAACAAGAAAACAATGGCACGCGATAACAAAGTGCTGTTGTATTTAAGCATTGATGTCATTTTTTTTAGTTTCATCGGGGTATGAAAAAAAATTGTTTGCAAACTTCTGTAAGAATCCGCTACGCGGATTCATACAGTTTGCAAACAAAATTTGTTTCATACCCCGATGAAACTAAAAAATAATTGACATCAACGCTTATAATTAATTTTTGAAAATGATTTTCCAATTTAAAACATGTTTTATGTACAATTTTACTGGTTTTAAATGGGATTCTTTTTCTCAAATTAATACGCAACGTCAATTGTCGTATTGTGACATCACATTTTTCGCGCCATTCTCGGAATTTCTTTCATAGAAGAATGAAAAGAATTTTTCGGCCAATCCGATTTGAGTATTTACCATGAAAACAAAAAAAATTAATTATAACATATTAATCGTTGATCTTTTCGTGTTTAAAAGCGTCATCGCTCACGTCATATGTTAATAATCCCATGGTGACGTCTCACTCTACTTTGTAAGTTAATGCTGAAGACACAGTTGTTTTTGTATTTGTTTTTATACTGTTTTAATATCCGGCGAAATTCCTTAAGGTCTAAACTGCAATTGAAAGACACTAATACGATATTAATTGTTACTGCATTGGTTGTAAAATGATCACGGGTTATAGTAAAGGTCAATTGTGTGAACTTATTTTTTTATAGTTGAAAGTCTTTAGATTAAGATATTTGTATAAAATCGGTATTGCTCTCATCAGATGTCTAAGTGCCTCTGTACGTTGGGAGTGTTCGAGCACGGTTCATCACAAACAACATCTTTCACAGTTTGTTTTCTGACACCAAAGTGTTTACCATTTCTGTTGAGTAAAAACGTGTTGAAATCAGCAGCTTGCATGTCTTGTTAGTAGAACACATGCTGCTTTTGCCACTTCCTCATTCCCACCTATCCCAATATCATAATCTAAAAAAGGGTGGGTGATAAGAAAGGATGGGTGAGAAGAAAGGTTGGGTGATAAGAAAGGGTGGGTGCTATCAAAGGGTGTGCAATACCAATGGGTGGGTGATAACAAAGGGTGTGCGATAACAATAGGTGAGTGATATCAAAGGGTGTGCGATAACAATGGGTGAGTGATATCAAAGGGTGAGTGATAACAAAGCATAGGTGATAACAAAGGGTGAATGATACCAAAGGGTGTGTGATAACAATGGGTATATGATAACAAAGGGTGTGTGATAACAAAAGGTGTGTGATAACCCTTGTGCATGCCGACTTTGTGTATGATAATGCTCTATGAATTTTATTTCTGTTTTAATGAATCAAATACTGTTGGTTATTTCACAGAGCGGGTCGCCTTGATCGTTCACAAAGAGAAAGAATATAAGGTGACATTCAAGGAACGCCTGACGTCATGCAGATGGCACGTGGGATATGTTACATGCCTAACACTGGCGTGCACCATGCTGATGCGCATGAACATGAGTATGGTCGTGGTGTGCATGAACCCTCCAAACATGACAACAAATGTTGTTGTAAACGGCACAAACGTGACAGTTGTGGATGATTACATGGTACGTCAGAACTTATTTCATATTTTCTGACATGATCGCCTTCCTTTCCGATTATCAATTTTGCAATAAGTACCATAATTAATATTTTGCCAAATGTTTACCTCAATCTATAAACTTGCAAGTTAATTGAACGATTTTATGTTCCTCGATTAGGAAACTGTGCTTGAGTGAGGGGAATATAGCGTTTGTATCTCGCCTCATGTCATCAGAGTTGATTAATCGTTCTTACTCATCCCTGCAGGATAGAATGGGCACCGATTTCCAATTCAATTTTGGAGTCCAAGTTATTATACTATATAAAAAAAATATATATATAAAGTATATGGTGACTATACATTCCAGCATTGCCCAATACCTACATACTTACCTACTTAACATGTTCTACTCCAACCAATTCCAGAAGTATTATGTACAATGGGACAGTACCATGGAAGGACTACTTATTTCCGGAAACTACATCGGCCAGGTGGTAACAGCTCTGACTTTAGGAACAATGTCAGGACGATACAGTGGCAAATACATTATCACCAGCATGGTGTTGGTTATGGCCGTGTCGACAGCGATCACGCCGGGATTCGTTTTTGTCAGTCAGTACACCGTTCTTGCCCTACGAATAATTGTAGGCATGGCAACGGTATGTTTATTTTGATATTGATTATGGGTTCTAACATTTCGATATGACGTCCCTCAATTACGTGCCACATTCACTTACTGATATTTCCCACTCAACGTATTACTATCTCGTTAGAATCCTTAAAAAATGAAAGTTAAATTGCATGAGTTCGCAACTACTTTTAACTATCATTTAAATATTTTAATTACTTTTGCATTTAAAATACCAAAAAATGCTATGTCAGAATGTGAGCTGAAATATGCCTTCATAAGAAAACAAACTCAAGAAGCTGTTGATTCGAAGGACATTTTTAGATCGATCGGTAAAATTGACCCATAGCGTTATGTAATCGTGTTTACAGTCTGGGCTAGAGCCGTGCGCGACACAACTGCTCTCCAACTGGGCCCCTCTTCAGGAACGAGCACAAATGATGGTTCTTGTAGAAACAGGTATGTTCTGTGAATGTGGAAAAATGGCTTACTTTAATTTTGATAGGAGTAAATAGAGTTTGATTTAAATAACAGGGAATGCATAACCTCCACAGTAACATATTCTCCACCATTCAGTCGGCCTTCCCTTTTAAAGTATGAAAGTGAAATTAACTTGTAATCTAAGGCGATATTTTCTCTAGTTATGTCTCTATAGCCAGGATACCACTTATTCTTGACAAAGATTAAATTCAGTTGCAGTAATTATCTTGGACCAATTATCAAAATGCTTCTCTTGGAACTAATCCTTAACATTTTCGGCTTAATTTGCTACAGATTTTCAAAGACTAATATAAGTAACGTAGACAAAAGCGTTTGCATAAGTCTGTTTTGCTAAGTTGATGTGATCAAAACAACACAGCGATTCGCATTTCGAAGCCATTTTTTGCACTGCTTTGTGAAGGAGACATGAAATAAATAACATCCGGTAAATGTTGTAATATAAATTTAAACAGATTTTAAGTTCAAAATTGTACTTGTCCCAGTAAAATTGTTCTTGTTAATACGTGATTTTGTAGCTTAAAGTACACTACTATCGTCTGTGATCATGATAGCCTGCCATCTTGAAAAGACCATTCTCTGATTGGGCACGCGATAGCGAAGAAGTTGCTTAGGAAGAACAGAAAATATAATATCCCAAATTTAATTGTCTCGTATGGGGCACATATGCATCCATAAATGCGTACAGCTGAACAGACTTTCTGAGTTCTGGATGAATGCAGCTCCATGGATATACTAGATTTGAATTAACATTTGAAGCTGTTCATTCGGCGAATATATTTAACTAGTTATACGTGTTTGATATATTTAAAATAAAGACTACACTGTTATAAGTATAACAAAATTTACTTCTGATATACTATCCTTTATTATTATTTTCATATATATACCCCTAAGTTAATGCTTTATTTGGCGGTATATGCAGACTTTACATAGCTTTTTTTCCGAAGATGACGACTTTTCATCTCGTGCAATTTTCTCGATTAAAGAACTGTTAAAATTCTAGCGAATTATAAACGTTAAATTCCATGAAAAATGTGACCAATACGTTGCTATTCATTGATACAGCTCGAAGCGTTGGGGGCATGGCGAACTATATACTGGCAGGATTGCTCTGCTCAATACCTTTTTTCGGTGGCTGGCCGTTCATTTTCTTCGTTTTTAGTAAGTAAACGCATTTTGCTTCTTGACCATTTTTAGAACGTTTCAATCTCTATAATGGCCAAATATTGATGTTTTTATCAAAGACATCAAAGACATTACTTTTCTTCAACATCAACGGCTTACCTTGACATTTTCTTGCAATTTAACCAGCAAGGGTAGTTAATTTTCCATTTCTGGATAGTACCATTCCTACCTATCCTACTGATTCGATATTCAAATACCTGTCCATAATCACTTTTTCCAAGATGCACTGGGGCTTGACATACAGGAACGTAACTATAAATACTCTATCGTTAAAAATAACAACACGGTGTTTCTAGATGTGCAGTTGATGAAAACCATAGATCTCTTTTCGACACCTGATTTGCCCTAAATGTACATGGTTGGTGTCACAGTCAAGCGGAAGACACTGAACCGCCTTAAAACCTGTTATTTTTCTCCTCTCTTTTTTTCAGGGGTTCCCATATCAATTTATATTTTGTCGATTCTAAGTTTGATGTTAAAGTCTGTAATCTTTTTTTTCTAAACACAGGCGATGAGGTTTGTCTAACATAAGATAGCATCACTTTTTTCAGAAACTATACATAGTTGTACTAATGATTAATGTATATAAGGTTTCTCTCAATTTCTCTCAACGTTAGTTCAGCGAACATATTTGCGATAACCATTAAATGCCAATTTATACCTATATATTCTACACATATCTTAGACCGTTGTGAGATCGTACATTGAACGTACCTACAAGTTTACGTTAAGTGATGCTAATACAAACCATAGTAACATATTGATGTTTTGACATTTCTGTTGTGACAAGGTGGACTGAATGTGTTAGTATTGCTGTTATGGATCTTCCTGGTGTATGATGCACCAAATGTTCACCCACGGATATCAGCGACAGAAAAAGCTTATATAAACTCACATAAAACGTCGGTTGTACAGAAAAAGGTAGATAAAAACAGAGATTCCTGGAAGCTCTCACAAATATACAGAGCATTTACTTGAAAGTGCCGTCACGGGGAATCTCACGGGGAAGCTCACGGGGAAGCTCACGGGGAATCTCCCGGGGAATCTCCCGGGGAATCTCACGGGGAATCTCACGGGGTATCTCACGGGGAATCTCAAGGGGAATCTCACGGGGTATACTGTATATACGACATATGTAACATCTTGTAGTGTAGCTTACCGTCGAACCAGGTGTCTTAGTCGGTTGTCTATGGGTATGACCAGACCCATTTCCAGTTCTCTAAACTTCAGCACCACACTAAGAATGGTTATAATGTATCTGTAGAAATAAAATATTGACGAATAATATATTTACTAACAATAAAAAAAAAAGAAATAATGGAAGCCAATCTCAAAGTAGTTCATTTTGAATTTGTTTAATCATTTAATCTCTAATTATACCCCGCCACAAAGACAACGGGTACACTGAAGTCAGGTTGTCCATCCGTCATCCGCCTATCTATATAGGACGACTTCTATTCAAATTTTGTGAAATGTCACTGATGTAGTCATCACACTCTATGTTTTTGAGTAAACAATTTGATGGTAGTTACTTACCCTTCCACATGTTTTTAGATGTAATCGTGTCCAGACATGTCTTCCAACATCTTACACCCAAGGATGGAACATTGAGTATTCGGTATACACGAAGTATGTTGCTTACAGTTTTGCTCTGCCATTTTGTATTAGTCCACTATCGATCCTGGCGACATTTCTAGCTGTGTTTGGGGCGGAGTGAGAATCAGATTGGATGGGTAGCCGGGTATTACATGTAGTTCGCCCTCCTGATGACAGGTTTATATATTTTTTGGGGCTCAGTGGGAATCAAGGCGGTTTAGGGGTATTACACCGCCTTCCTGGTGCCAGTTTAAGATGTGTTTGGGGCTGAGTGGGAATCAGGGTCGATTGGGGAGCGGGGTATTACACCACCCTCCATAGTGACAGAGTAGAAATCAGGATGGAACTGGGGGAACTGAGATATTAGTCGGCCATTCTGGCGAGAGATTCTATTTGGCCAGAACACTACATCTCGCGTGTTTACATGCCATACTAAGGTTTTATATAGAGGCATGACAATAGTACATTGCTCTTTATCCTGTTTTGTTACCAAGTAGATGGTGAGTAAAACAATGCTTATGTTCTTTTCAAAGACATTGACAATACCATGGGTGCGACTGATTACCTCGAAGGCTGTATGGGGTTGTGTGTTGGGGTTCCTTACCTACGGTCTTCTGTTTATCAGCCTCGCCATTTGTCTGCCGCTGTATTTCGAACAAGTGTTAGAACTAGATCCGACATTGGTGAGTGGTCATTTCCTATTTCTATTTTTGTTTGCCTTGTCGACAGTCAGGCTAACATCAGTTTCAACCAATTAATAGTATTTCATTTGCATCATTATTGAATTCATATGTCTTCTTCTTTTGAATATCTTGTTTCATACATATTGCTTAAACCCCCGGTTCGTTAATATAATATTTTCCTTAAATGACACCATGGCGTCATCTGCTAATTTTGTTTAACATTCTTTGAAAACACGTCTGTGTACAGATGATAACCTCTTTTTCTAGCTTAATTACAATGCAAACTGTATCGTAACACCCGTTCGTTTTCTTTGTAACGACAACAAACTGACCAAAGTCGTCTTCCAGAGGCGGTAAATGCCACGTTTAAGTCCTTTTAGAGCGCAGCAGCGATAAAATACCAAATATGCATAATTAAAGTAAACATACATGTAATTGTCTCCTATTATATTTATGTAATTATGTTTTAAGTAAAAATGATATTTCTGTCACAGTAACATGAATCTTTGTAATTTTAGAATGGTTTTGTGTCCGCCCTCCCATTTGTCGGGCGAATATTTGGTGCGATCTTGTTTGGTTACATATCTGATTGGATTTTCTCTAGAAAATGGTTGTCAATTACAAACCTGAGAAAGGTTTTCCAGGTAACAGGTAAGATTTTCTCTAGACAATGGTTGTCAATTATAATACTGAGGAAGGTGTTCCGGGGAACGGGTGAAGATTTTCTCTAGACAATGGTTGTCAATTATAATACTGAGGAAGGTGTTCCGGGGAACGGGTAAGATTTTCTCTAGACAATGGTTGTCAATTATAATACTGAGGAAGGTGTTCCGGGGAACGGGTAAGATTTTCTCTAGACAATGGTTGTCAATTATAATACTGAGGAAGGTGTTCCGGGGAACGGGTAAGATTTTTTCTAGACAATGGTTGTCAATTATAAACATGAGGAAGGTGTTCCAGGTAACAGGTAAGATTTTTTTCTAGACAATGGTTGTCCATTATAAACATGAGGAAGGTGTTCCAGGTAACAGGTAAGATTTTTTTATAGACAATGGTTATCCATTATAAACATGAGGAAGGTGTTCCAGGTAACAGGTACGATTTTTTTTTATAGACAATGGTTGTCAATTATGATACTGAGGAATGTGTTCGGGGTAACAGGTAAGATTTTCTCTAGACGATGGTTGTCCATTACAAACCTGTGAAAGGTATTCCAGGTAACAGGTAAGATTTTCTCTAGACGATCGTTGTCCATTGCAAACCTAAGGAAGGGGTTCCAAGTAACAGGTAAGGGCGGTCATGTCTTTTATAAAAATAATCTCTACATTAAAAATAGGAAAATTCATGTTAAATTTTCGAACGACGTTGCTTTTTGGTGGATACAAGGCAAATATTGTTCGTTGTAATTAAAGAACATGATGAGAGTTCATGCATGTGACTTCCGACCACTTACCTGATAAGTTTGCATATCTATATACTTAAGGACTGGTTGGTGCTGCACCATTCCTTATATGGATAACATACCTCGGTAAGGATGACGCGGTCCTAGCAGTGATCCTCATGGTAGTCTATTGGTTTATTCTCACGGCAATGAACTCTGGATTCCGAGTAAATTTTGCTGACATCGCTCCAAGGTATTTCAGATTTTATTGAATCCGGACATTTGATTAAATTCAATTTTTTTGGCAGTTAATGGACAATGTATACTTTCATTATCCATCAGTTGTAAATACGTACATTTTTTAGACGTGATAGGCGGTGGTTTGAATATGACACCATAGAGATTATTTCACCAAAAGGTGACATATTTTCACTTCAGGGGCCTATGTTTGTGTCTACTACACTGTTTAAGTAGTAAAGTCCTACAGCTGAAATAACCTTTGTAACATGATCAAGCAAGTTTTACAACATCTTAGACAGTTTCAACCGCAAACGTCCCATAGGCGATTCACACGATCCTGACTGCCAAATTTTCAGACATTTTGACTACATTTTGATAACAATATTATGCCAAACCTCATTTTTATACACGATTCATTAAATCAACAGAAGTAAGGTCGAAGACATAAAATAACGATTATTAACATCTCCCAGATAACCAGGTAAATAACGATTATTAACATCTCCCAGGTAACCAGGTAAATAACGATTATTAACATCTCCCAGATAACCAGGTAAATAACGATTATTAACATCTCCCAGGTAATCAGGTAAATAACGATTATTAACATCTCCCAGATAACCAGGTAAATAACGATTATTAACATCTCCCAGGTAACCAGGTAAATAACGATTATTAACATCTCCCAGATAACCAGGTAAATAACGATTATTAACATCTCCCAGGTAATCAGGTAAATAACGATGATTTACATCTCCCAGGTAACAAGGTAAATAACGATTTTTTACATCTCCCAGTTAACCAGGTAAATAACGATTTTTTACATCTCCCAGTTAACCAGGTAAATAACGATTATTAACATCTCCCAGATAACCAGGTAAATAACGATTTTTTACATCTCCCAGTTAACCAGGTAAATAACGATTTTTTACATCTCCCAGATAACCAGGTAAATAACGATTTTTTACATCTCCCAGGTAACCAGGTAAATAACGATTATTAACATCTCCCAGATAATCAGGTAAATAACGATTATTAACATCTCCCAGGTAATCAGGTAAATAACGATTATTAACATCTCCCAGATAACCAGGTAAATAACGATTATCAACATCTCCCAGGTAACCAGGTAAATAACGATTATTAACATCTCCCAGGTAATCAGGTAAATAACGATTTTTTTACATCTCCCAGTTAACCAGGTAAATAACGATTTTTTACATCTCCCAGATAACCAGGTAAATAACGATTTTTTACATCTCCCAGGTAACCAGGCAAAATAACAAACTGGAAGTGACAGGCCGGTAAAAAGGGGGATACAATTAAAAAACCAATGTTCTTCGTACTAGATATTTGTTTGTGATGTCCACATTCCTCCGTATTTTTAACAATCAATACCGTCGTGTAACTTATTGTATAAAACAATACAAACAGCGAGGTAGATAGTCCTGTCCTCGTATATTTTTACTATTAAATCCTGTAAACATGTCCATACTAAATAATACTAAACCAAGTCCTACAATCTGAGATGTTTCCTTTGTTTAATGATCCTATATGATAATGTATAAAGGTTTTCATTTAAAAAAAAAATTATTATTATTTTCAAAAAACATTTTAATGCATAAATACATAAGAACATAAACACAGACACGCATCAATTCTAATAGGTATGACTTGATTGTGATGATATTATGAGATAATGTACAAATGTTATTTAATATTGTAGATTTGCCGGATTATTAAATGGAATATGCATGTGTCTGAATGGGTTTATATCCGTATTTGTCCCGATTCTAGTGACAGCAATTACACCAAACGTAAGTATTTATATATCTCGATATTACACCAAACGTAAGTATTGATATATCTCGATATCGTTATTCCGGGACATTATCCAATTACACCAAACGTAAGTATTTATATATCTCGATATCGTTATTCCGGGACATTATCCAATTACACCAAACGTAAGTATTTATATATCTCGATATCGTTATTCCGAGGCATTATCCAATAACACCAAACGTAAGTATTTATATATCTCGATATCGTTATTAGAAGGCATTATCCAATTACACCAAACGTAAGTATTTATATATCTCGATATCGTTATTCCGGGACATTATCCAATAACACCAAACGTAGGTATTTATATATCTCGATATCGTTATTAGAAGGCATTATCCAATAACACCAAACGTAAGTATTTATATATCTCGATATCGTTATTAGAAGGCATTATCCAATTACACCAAACGTAAGTATTTATATATCTCGATATCGTTATTCCGGGACATTATCCAATAACACCAAACGTAGGTATTTATATATCTCGATATCCTTATTAGAAGGCATTATACAATTACACCAAACGTAGGTATTTATATATCTCGATATCGTTATTCCGGGCACTATCCAATTCTTTCTGTTAAGAATAAACACAAGTACATTCTAAGCAAATGACTGAGAAACTGCGTTTATGGAACTTAATGTAAGTTTATTAAGTAATATTTACCCCTGAGATTGTCTGGACGATGATGAGTCTGACTGATGTATGACATGATAATGTAGATTCTGTGTAAAGTTCAATCTGATCTCAGAGAGACTATTACAACCACTCCAAAGCATTGCCTTAACATTAACACATACATGTCTGAAAAAATATAAATCAATATAATTAAATTCAAATAATATAAATCACATGATTGATTGTTATGTAACTCTGCGTCCTACATGCAAATAACTGCTTCCGCTGTTTTCGAGTTTCTAGTTAAGTAGTTGACTTTTTAAAATTTATAACCACCTTCATTTCAGGGAACCGCTGAGGAGTGGCAAGTGGTGTTTTATGGTTGTGTTGGGGTTTCTGTGATGGGGGCTGTCGTTTTTGTTCTGTTGGCCAGTGGAGAGGAACAGGAATGGGCCAAGGATACAGAGGCTATCAGCGATGTGGAGGTAATGGTGACCAGTAACAACAGCAAGGTTTATGGATCGACCACAGCAGATACGACACCGCTGGTTGATAATCGAGGAAAACATATTTAGACATTTACTTGTAAAGTCAACATAGTTAAAAAACAAAAACAAAAAACAAAAACAAAAACAAAAAACAACAAAAAACGAAGGGAGTCTGACGCGTTCTTATGCAGTTAATAACTTCATTTAAACATACCAAATGTGGTTCAAGAAATTTACTCTTATTCAAAAGATCTTTAATGCTCAAGTTATTTGTATCAGTAACCATCTCGCTTTCTTTATTCCTAGGTCAGGTTTCTAGTTTCCTGAATTTCATTATTTACTTTCGCTAAATAGTATTGATCTTTATTAATTTTCTATATACGTTTCTTTTGGTCCTGACATATAATATACACTAATCGGATAGGTCTGCTATCGCTTTTCCTCAGGAAGGGCTACATTTATCTTGGTCGCCTTATGCCAATGTGTAATTTCGATAAATAATGTTGTGTTTGTTATATCTCAGAAAATGCTGGTTTGTTTGTGAAACAGATTTTCAGAACTAACTAAGAAGCTTTTGTGTAGTTAATTAAAGTCTACATATATGTAGAATAATTATTTTGAATTTGTATTTGTAATGGTATGACCATCTATTATTTATATCAACAAGCACGATTGTGTTGGGTTTGTGCGATCTTCATCTGTCGTATGGCGGTGTGACATTCTCACAAGAGCTAAGAGACTTAAGATGTACATATTGTAACAAATTAATTGTTTTACGGTCACATGTATTACTTCATGTGCAATTAGTCACCTGCGTTAACTAATGAGTTAATTTATGTTGGTTAATATGTGATATAAACTGTCGTCTGCTACAGCACTGCATTGTCACTCTGGTGACTGGTTCACCTGTGTCATGCTTGACTGCCTAACCGGGGTCAAGCAGCATGTGTATCAGGGGTCAGGCACCCAGTGTGGACAGGCCGAGCGATAACAGACCTCAGTTAGTGACACTACAGCTAGTGGAGCAGACAGCATGTCGTAGCCTCAATTAGGGGAGAGTTTACCAACAGTCTAGGGTGAAGTCCACCCCAGAACTTGGTAACTTCTACCCAGGGTGAGATTCCCCTGGTGAGAGTGTGGTAGAATCTGCGGTTGACTTCACCGACACAACTATTATTGTACCTATAAGCAAAGAATAAACCTTGTATTATTTTGTACCTCTGTTTTGTGTGGTGTTTTCTGTAGGGCCCACCATGGTGACACCCAGGTTGAAAAGTCATCATTAAACGAACAAATCTGGGATATGTGATAATTGCCTACCCTGCGATTTAACAGAGGGCATCTTTATTAAGTATACCAAAGTATAAAATCATACTAAAGATATCAGCTGACGAAATATACAGTTTATGAATATATCTCACAGGGGAGATTCCATAGAGAATCGTGAATTAAATAGTTTAAATAATTAGGTGTCTTTGTTTAATAACGTTTGACTGCAGCAAATTTGAAGTAATATAATTACACAATTATAACATTTTTTGACATGTAGTTTAAATAGAATATGATATTACTGTTGTCAGTACATTTGAATGATTTTACATAAAGATTATAAATAATTAGGTGTCTTTTCTCAATAAAATTAGACAGCAGAAAATTTGAATTAATATAATTACACAATGATTACAACATTGTTTGACATGTAGTTCAAAAAGAATGTGGTATAACTGGTGTCAGTAAATTTGAATGATTTTACATAAAGATGTTTAAATAGTTTAAATAATAAGGTGTCTTCTCTCAATAACATTAGACAGCAGCAGATTTGAATGATTAAAATTACATACTTATCACAATTTCATTTTGACGTGTAGTTGAATATGTTATGAATGTTGTCAGTACATAAGAACAATTTTACAGTGTTAATACTGATTACGTATAAAAAATAATTTTCATTATATCGTTTGCTGGGCGCTAATGACTATTGATTAAATGTTCATTCCCGAAACACAAAAATGACAATGGTACCATGATTGATAACATACATTAGAGATGTGTAACTTCTAATATGGTGTCATTTTGACTCAGAACAACGCATAGATTTTTATGGTTTTTGTTCTTAATAATGTTATTAGGATCCATATGAGAATTCTGCGTGTTGCCTTCACTGTTACGTGACTCTGAAGCGTCTTCTGTAACTTTAAATATCTTAGCGTTTGTCTCTGCCTCTAATGTCTCATACATGCCGATCATTGTGTGCCTGCTTTCATCAGGGACGAGTTCTGTTCCCGCAACTTCGTCTGTTTTTTCGAAGCCATCGCTCGCATAGGAAAAAGTGGGACTCACTGGTGATGTTGGAAACTGATGATCTTTCGTACCAAAATAGTTATTTACGTTATCTTGACGATAACGTATCTCCGGTTGTTCTTGGCTATTTGTCGAAGAAACACTGTTTACAGTTGTCTCCATTTCAAACGACAAATTTATTTTTTCTACACTGGAACTAACACAATCGTTACTACTGTTTTCCTGGTCGTTAATTGATGAGATGCCGGTCAGCGGTTGCTCTGAAGATTTTCTGCGTTTACCACCTAATGTAAAACCAGATGGCACCCCATTTGAGTTAACAGCTTGTGCCTGTAAATCCATAGAAACTCGGCGTATCTCCTTTTCTATGTCGAGGTTTGGATCCTTGGCCCATTCTTGCTCCTCTCCCGATCCAAGTATACAGAAAACAATGGCACCAAACACCCCTAGTCCTACGCATATGGAAAATACAATCTGCCATTCCTCCCGTGTTCCCTATAAGATGATAACAATTCACTTTATCTATTTTTTCGTATCGACTTTAATACATGACACTAATGAAATAGCCCTGTGACTAGAAATAGTATCATGAAGCTATATATACTATTCTGGAGTGCTAAAACATTTTTTCTTAATTGTCGAATAATATAAACGAAGCCGTAATTCTAACTAAAACTTGATACAAAAAATTGTCAGAATAGAAAACGTAATATAGACTGGCATATGAACAATTTAAAACTAAATAGAAAATAAGGAATATGATCCGGAAGAGTTAGTGTCTTCAGTTATGGTCATATACAGGTTAAGTCACATTCTTAAAATCACAACCATGCCGTTGACAACGAAACTGCTACCCATATCAACGAATATCCAACAGGTCTGATATCAAAATAAATAACAATGAAATAATAATGTCGATCATAAAAAAGAAACAAATAAATTAGACGGGAACTGTAACCTGCAGTTGCTGACATTATAACCAGTCGACCGTAAAAATGGGTATGCCTTACGTTTGTAGTGATGGCTGCCGTGATGACAGGAGCTACCAAGGGCCGCTAAGGAAGCACACGTCAATGTAATGCCGTTAACCACGCCAGCATATCTGTAATGATATCACAATTTTTTTCAATCATTTCCTCACTTATAAAATGTGTGTTTTGCACTGTTGTATCAGCCAACCAAATATATAAGAAAAAACTCTTTATGATCTATTATTAATTGTATAGATAATGACGGTTATACGTAGAAACCTGTCTATTCAATTGTTTCGGAATAACCGTCCAATTTGGACAAGAAATTTCAAGGCTTCAAAACCGTCCAATATTAAGATTTCCGTTTGGAAGTGCTTTTTCGCATCCCTGGATTGATACAGAAAACTTGAACATTATACCGTATATCGGTTTTTTTAGCGTATGCCAAATTTCGCATTTTCTGTACAAAATGACACATTTTATTTTAAGCGTTTTCACAACCTGTAATTCAAATTTTACCGTACATATCTTTCATATACAACAAAAACGCAGAAGTACAGTACACGTACAGTTTGTTTGCTTCAGCAAACTAAGGTCTGTCCCTGACCGGACTTTCTTTGTCCTTCCGTGTAACGGTTACAAATCGTAGCATGGCCATGTTTCACTTGGCAATGCCACTCTCGTTATGATTTCAAATAGATCTATACAAAGGACAAAAATATGGTCAAATGTGAGTACATCTTTATCGAATACCAAAGTTCGGTCGAGTCACGGTCAATTAAGCACGTCTGTATACGGCATGTGTAAACAGGTGATCGGTTCATGACAACACCCATACAAGGGAGCTAACTCTTACCGTAGCGATATCTTATAATTCGCGACCGAGTCTAGTCTGGTCGCGAAAATTAGACACTCGCTAAAAAACCGATATACGGTATGTCTCTGCTACAAATAACCGCGGATATAATCATGATGGGTTCGGAAGACGGAAATGATCACCAAAACATTACTAGATAAGGAACAGGCTAATATGTAAGAGTGTTTGAGGTTGTTATAGAAATGAAATTTTTAACAAGTAAAAGTAGTATATGATCAGTTGATTGATAAATGTAGCGTTATCTTATGTTTTCTGTACTGGTCTAGTTAACGGTCCTAGACAGCCTCGGGTCCACGTGGTTGTCATCAGACCAATAACTCGACCTGCCGAACAATAATAAGGAAATGATACATATCATAATTAATAAAATTGTCATAGACACTGGTTATATGTCATACCATCGAGGTGATATAAGCAGAGTTTAGTATTATCGTTCTAAAGTGCTGAACAATTATGCTTTCTTGATCATAACTGAAAATGAAATAGGAATTATTCATCTTTAACCGTGAGGTCACAAACGCTTCAATTTAGAATTATTTAACATATATAGATATCCCTTGTACGCGAGCTGTATGTGGGTGGTAAGTGTATATGCATTTTTGAGGTTACATGATTGTTATTGACTTTATAGTTCTAAAACACAAGGGGTCGCAAGGTGCAAAGTGTTAAGCAGAAAAATTCTTCCAATAGTATAGCCTGTACTATCTCTCAGCCAATGGACAGAGCTCAAAGCATTTCTAACTTGGACAAACGCTCAATTTGAATGTAAACCAATGACAAAGTAGACCTTAGGAAAAAGGAAGAAAAAGACCAAATTACTTTTAGACGCATTTTTCGAATCCTGCCATGGCTGGAGCAATACAATGTTCATGCCCTTCCGACAGGACAAGGTGAAACACAGAGGTCTTGGAATAAGGCACTCAAACATAACTATTTTTTTATGCTGGATAATGTTGTTTTTAGTAACTACGGTTGGACGTCCTACCAACACATTTGGGTCAAATCCCGTGGATATCCATCTCAGAACTTTGTAGTGGTTACTATAAAAATTGCGATACAGCAGGCATGTTTCCCATGCGCCTACATATGTTCGTATTGAAGATAAGGAAGTATTTCACAGGTTGAGCGAAAACCCCACCTTTACATTTCAAATCGGAAAAAGGCGAAAGTACAGATAGGCCTTGAATGGATAACGTTTCAGGATGTGTAATAAACTTTCAAGTGGAAGAGGTTCAACAACTGCAGGTGTTTTTCAGGATTCGTACGATAAACAATACATACTATGCTATCTAAAGACTTGACACAACGCCTAGGAGTGTCAAAGCCCTTTCTGTGTGAGTGTGTTTGAGTGCCGCCCCTGTCATACGAGGACATTGCCCATCTATTTTAAAGAGCCATCGTGAACAAAAGAAAGGATTTTTTTTTCAGAGATCGATAGCCTAATTGTTGATATACAATGAGATGATAGGACAGAGATGATAGGACGAAGAGGATAGGAACGAGAAAATAGAAAAGAGATGATAGGATGATTGCTAGGACGGAGAGGATGGGAAAGAGAAGATAGAAAAGAGATGATAGGAAAGAGATGATAGTAAAGAGATGATAGGACGGAGAGGATAGGAAAGAGATGCTAGGAAAGAGATGATAGGAAAGCGATGATAGGAAAGAGATGCTAGGATTTGATGCTAGGACGGAGAGGATAGGAGAGAGATGATAGGAGGAGATGATATGATGGAGATGATAGGATGACATGCTAGGAGAGAGATGATAGGAGGAGATGATATGATGGAGATGATAGGATGACATGCTGGGAGAGAGATGATAGGATGAGATGATAGGATGAGATGATAGGATGAGATGATATGATGGAGATGATAGGATGACATGCTGGGAGAGAGATGATAGGATGAGATGATAGGATGAGATGATAGGATGAGATGATATGATGGAGATGATAGGATGACATGCTAGGAGAGAGATGATAGGAGGAGATGATATGATGGAGATGATAGGATGACATGCTAGGACGGAGATGATAGGAGGAGATGATATGATGGAGATGATAGGACGGAGATGATAGGAGAGAGATGATAGGAGGAGATGATATGATGGAGATGATAGGACGGAGAGGATAGGAAAGAGATGATAGGAGGAGATGATATGATGGAGATGATAGGATGACATGCTAGGAGAGAGATGATAGGAAGAAATGACAGGAAAGAATTGATAGTACATTAAACATTACCTACTTGAGTTTGTAGTACTTACGTCGGTGCTATGTCGAGATGGTTGACACGAAAGGCAGCATTTGTTGTTGACTGCATCGTCCAGTAGCATATCAGTAGGACAACGGCCAATGTCCTTCTCTCTACAGTCATGTAACTTAGGGCAATCAGAAATGGGGCCGAACCAATCATACCTGTAAGGAAGATAAAGCGAACTAGGATGAAGGACAGTTATAGGTGCAGTTTATTTTAGTTCCACTTCATTTAACTCACAATTTGTTTAAAATGTGCTGATATATTTTGTGCTTTTAGTACATTCCATGTTTATTATTATATATTTTATATTACATTTTTTATCTGACGTGATTTCCTACTGACATGAAGGACTTCAACATTTGCAATAAGAAACGTGTACAGCATAATCACTGAGCGCTTCCCAGAATATCTTTTTTAAGATGGCCGACTAAGGTGATCCCATATAGGTTTGAACTTTAAGCAAAAAAATCATTTTTTTTTCATTTACGAGGTAATTAATCGTACAAATATTTGACTTGACCAGAAGTCAACACGAGGTCATGGATACCTCTCTGATCAGACTGTTGACAAGAAGTCAACACTATATTCTTGACCCTTCTCTAATTTGTCCGTTGACCGTTAACCCGAGGTCAATAACCCTTCTCTAAATAGACCGTTGACCAGAAGTCAACACCAGGTCATGGACACTTCTCTGATTAGACCGTTGACAAGAAGTCACCAATATATCCTTGAGTCTTCTCTAATTTGACCGTTAACCGTCATTACGAGGTCAATGTCTCTTCTCTGAGTAGACTGTTGACAGTCAACACGAGGTCATGGACACTTATTTGATTAAATCGTTGACCAGAAGTCATTAACCCTTCTCAGATTAGACTGTTGACCAGGGCCCAGTTTAAAATGGTGATTAGGCTAATTAGAGTTTAACTACAATTTCAAAATAATAATAAAATCATTTCTCGTAAAGCAATTTATCAAAATAATGTATAAAACTCACCAGTCTCTTAAGTGTAAGAATATACATACACAGATTTGATATGAAGGAGAAAGGATATGTTTACTAATCAAGTAATTAAGCTAATGACAATTTGAACAACTTGGCCCAGATGTCAACACGGGTTCATGGACACTTCCTTGATTAGACCGTTAACACGAGGTCATGAAGATAATGTCTATCAGCGTCTTTCGTTTGATATTTGTTGGTATACTATTTGGTGTAAGTCGTAAAATTAAAGTTTGTCAGTGCTCTATAAGCTTAATTTCTTAAGGGTTTTCTTTCCACCAAACTTCAAACAATTACAAAGAATTGAATTAATTTCGGTTTGTTTCAGTTTCAGGACTGTCGGCTGAAGGTCAAGGTTATCGGTACTTTCTATTCGGGAGTAAAAATTTCTTTATAAGTCATTATATAATAACTGACGGGTCCGTTAATGGACATATATTACTGTAGCAATACTCAACATGCTAGTTTCATTTTTCGTTTTATCAGCAACTTATTGTTACTTTTTTGTGCTGATGAACCCTTAGCATTGACATTATGTCAGTTCAAATGTACCGATACACTGCAGGATCTTTCTCGTCGTTCCCGTTGAGAACCATTTCTTTTCCATACATTTATCAGCCAAAAATCCTACACCAAAAGCTCCAATAAATCGTCCAATGAAAGGCAGAGAGGATAACACACCATTCTAGAAGCAAATAAATAGTATACAATGACAATTTGATATATTTGATATACATCTGAATTAAATTAGATTAACATTTGAGAACATAGTCAACTTCTTTGGTGCATCAAAAATCATCCCATCACAAAGACCGTACTCAAACAAATAATGACGAAGTTTCGGAGCATCAATTTAATTTAATTGATTTATAATAACCAGGTAATAAAATAATGAAGACTTCAATGGCCAATATTTACATTTTTACTCCGTCTCAAGAAAACTAATGAACTCCAATCACTTAACATCATTCCACGGCTGTTCCGCAAGCGTGCACACATGTCCGATGACAAGAAAATATATTACAAAGTGATGCACTTATAGAAATACCGTCTCCAATGAATCTTAAATTTGTTATCGTTATTGTAAAGCTCCCAAATAGCAGCTTGCTTTATTTCCATGAGATTTCCAAGCAAAAGATGAAATAATGATAAAAAAAAGTTAAATAGGTAGTTTTATAATAATTACACCAGTGAAATATCGAAAATTATCCATTCTTTCAAAGTGATATTTTTTTACTAGTAAAAAATATCAACTTTTCTGATTTGACCAATCAGAACACTGCTTACAAACAACGACGGAGAAATTACGATTTGCATATAGCTCTCCGTCATTATGCAAGATAGAATGCATAACGACACGATGAATTCTGAGAGAGATTGAGCTGACTCGGTATATTTTGCTATGAACAATATGATAAACAGAATATCAACAAGTAAATTCAGTAATACTAAATATGTTTTACTCGTGTGGCTAATATTTTAATATTATCTACACTCTTAAAATATTTTTGGAATTACTGAAGAAACTGGTAGATATCTTCTCAAAATTGAAATATATCGAGTTGTACATCAATATCCTCTGTTCCATAGTGTTTATCCTATTAAAAGTAAGATGCCCCTAGGCGATCATCTGGTATAGTTCTCGTATCATCATACTCAAAGCAATAAAGTTGTACTCAGAACCACTGGAGTATTTTCCAGGTGGGAAAATAGCATTACGTGTTCAGGACCTTCTCAGGATCACTCCTTCCTTTTTTTCTTGAAATGTGTTTTTCGAAATGGCGGCTATGACGGACATATAAGGGACGTGTAAGTACGATGGCAGGATCATTCCTGACAAGTTTAAAGATTGCTGCCTCAGTGAATCTTGAATTTCAACCTGATAATTAACAACACCTAATCATAACATGGTCAATTCAGGACAATTCGGAACCTGAAAAGAAATTCGAAGCATGAAAAATGTATGCATGCCAGACGACGCACGACAACGAACGAAACACGGTGGCTATAGGTCATCTTGACCCTTCGTGTTAAATGACGACCTTAAACGTATACAGCTGAAATAAATGACCAACCCCATTAGTTTTTGAAAGGGCATTTCAACCCTGTAATATATTGTATATAAGTATGTGATCTCTGTATGAATTACTTACCGAGGTAGGGTCATACATCAGGACGTCCTTCATGTAGAGAGGTAGGAAGGTTCCTATCACTGTGAAGATGAAGCCATGCGCCGTGTGTGCAGTCAGTATAGCCCAGAACGGTCCCGAAGTTATCAGTTTTTTCCATGGTGGTGATGGCATCTGTAACATAGAATAAATCAGAAGTGTCAACATTCACACCCACCACGCGCATGCCTGTCGCACGCACCTGAGGCCGTCCTTAAATGACCTTAGCTGCAGATACGACGTCAAACAATAATAAACCACTACTTACAAACTGTTGTGTTTACTTTGATTAATTTAATAGTTTATCTACTTGTTTATAACTCATTCAAATAATGATGCGGTTCAGATTAACACATGTTCTTTGGAAATGCAATGTTTAAAATTGTTAAAGTCGTTGAAAACTATCAAATTGATTGATTTATCAGTCTTTTGCACCTTCCTATCTAGAATTTGGCATTTCGTTAATTCTATTTCGAGTTTTGTTTTGGTCGCTTTCTATCCTCATACCCATAACGCCATTAGCAACACTGACAGGTTAAATTATTTAAATGTGCTAATATATTGTGTGTTTTGTGCAATCCGTAGAAAAAGTAAAGTGAGCATGGGCTCTTTTATACAATTAAACCCTTAAAAAGTGGTCAAGTGCGGCCTTGACGTCTAATCTTGACCAATGTTCAAGAAAATCTTAAATGCATCAACCTTCCATTAATATTAATGAACCTACCACAGTTAACTCAAGTCATTTTTCAATGAACTATATCAAGCCGGCATAGGAATACATTCGTCATTCTAGAAGCAGGGAACTATATTTTTTAATTCCTTTTCAAAAGTGATCATATTTATATGAAATAAATTCCATTGAAAATAATATTTGTTTTAATTAGTTATTAAGTTTGTTCACGAAAGAAATCCTGAAAGTAATAACCATATGTAGACGAAGAGTGATGACGTACATTTCGGTAAGTTCCGTGGTAGACTTGCACAAGTCCCTATTTGTCAAGGACAAAATATTACACAAAAATATCAAAAAAATATAAATATAAGGATTGAATAAAGTTATGTTGAGGTGTATGGTGGTATAAACCTCAATAGGTCTTGAGACAAATTTATTATGAACTGCTTCCCATACATCTCAACATAACTTTATTCAATCCTTAAATGTACGATTATATTTTTTAACAAATCCCTTGATGCACTCTTTTCATGTAATATATCATCACTCCAAAAATCTACCTAATTTTGATTTAATTTTAAATTTCACTAATAAATCTAGCTACTTTTGATCTTTTATAACGTCGCTCTAATTAATCTACCTACTTTTGATGTACTGCTACGCCTCTCCTGTATGATATATAGTATTTCCTTTACAGTTGCTCTGGGATGAACTTCTGGTGAATCATAGACTACGTATGCCCATAGGAGAATAGCCAGAAGATTGAGTGAAGCTGCAACGATACAAATCATTAAAGGTATATTTATATCAACAACATGGCGGCGAATACTTTAACTTAAGGGTGTCATCCGTTAAATATTCCACCAACAAATGTATTATCATTTTTGGACATTCAACACAAAAACAAACATGAAGTAATGGTTTTACGGAATTGCAACAGCTAAAGTTAAAATAGTATTTGCGGTTGTATTTGGCCACTCTAATGTTATAACACGGACGGTACAATATCTGTACAATATTATATGAACACCAATATGAACTTTGGTTGAATACAAATGAAAACAAATATTCCACGAAATTGTTCAAAGCTTAGCACAGTTACCGCCCCATGACCATACTTGTCTGCCACTGCCAACGTCTAACCAACAATTTGGTAATTGCACTCATATTCAAACATAGAACTGCGAACTCATACAGAATGAAAATAAACGACACAACCCTCTGTAAGTGCGACACTTTAACAACTCACAATATTTGAGCAACATTTGGGGCCGCCTTATTCTTGATTAATATAGATCTTTGGAACGAATGTTTAGGAACTCTACGCATATTTATTTTAAATTTTGACTTTGTGATACATCATTGACACGTAAAATCTTCAAGTCATTATTTGAATTCTTATATATTACATTACTGTTGTCATTCAGCATGGGTCTTAACATTAGTTCGTAAAACTATAATCACATTTCATTATAAAGAGGTAGAGCCACCAAAAACACAAAAAGGCCCGGTGAAAACATGAAAAAAAAGGAAGATAGAAAAAAACACTTACTGTACCTTTAAGATACAGACAGGCATTGTAGTGCAATAGGGTTGTACGAAATCAGTAAATAGGATCCGGAAACACATTTCGGAATTTTTCGTTTGCCGCAAAAAGTCTATTACATGTATTTTGTAAAAGTTCACTTTGACCGCTTTTGTCGCCCACAACCATATTTCGTCCAATTAATTATCCGGCAATTACACGCTGCCTCCCGAAACATAGTTGTGGTCAACGCATATGGTCAACACGTTGAAAAATGAACCTTTTTGGCTATTCTGGCGCATTTGTACACTTTAAAAGTCTATAAGACTTGGATATATTCGACTCACGTTATCACGAACTTTATTAACACTTTCTCGAAATATCGTGCTTAGTTTTTCTTTTCAAATGGGATATCGGTTCGCATAGTTTGCTATGTGTTGATTGCACACTGTCTAGATATATGCAATTTAATTATCATGTGTTACTAGGCAACATTATTTCAGTTCCAGCGAATAACATGTTTTGTGTTGAAAAACGTCATTTGACACTCACACAAATTGCGGTCAAATACGCATTTTGCCAACCACATCGGTTATCTGCAACGAAGCCATATCAGAAAACGCACCCACCAACCAACCAATTTCGCGTCTTTACCTTGCTCTGGTTTCTGCCGAAAACTCAACTAAGTTGTTAAGATTTCTTCATCTAAAATATCAATTTTCGTTTGGCAAATGCTGCGTATACTTACTGAATATATAGAAAATGAAGGGCCATCCTCCTTGTAGTGGTATCAAGCAGATAAAACCAGACAGCAAAAAGGTTAAGATATTCCCAATGCTTTGTCCTGGAGATAAAATAGGTATGGTCAGATATCCGTTAGGAATGCACAGGCGATTGATTTATAATAAATGAATAAATACATGCGGTTGGATTTTATTTAGGCGTTATCGTTTAACATGGCACGTTTGTTGGGGTCTCATTGTTCAATAGTATTGTCAGTGGTCATTACAGTATCCAACAATGAACAAAACGTTGGATCGATAAAAAGACTATTTGAGAGCACTTCATCATTGTAAGTTAATATTAATAATCAAACAAAAGAGAGGAGACGGACACATTTAAATTTTGTAAAGTACCATGATTCGAAAAATCGAGGATAAAATATAAATAAAATCTACGATTTACGAACAGGAAAAATTGCTCCGGAAAAGGTGCTTATAAACCAACTTAATCTAACCGAAACAATGTGGACATTCAGTCAGCGATTTTTTCTGTCATCAAGCTACTCATGACGATAGAAACGTTTTAAAAGGAACTAATATTATCACCCTTTCACTTTCAGACAAGTTTTGCTTGAATACTCTGAATACATATTGAGCCATGAATAGCGTTCAGCTATAAAACATTTACGTCAGGTAAGATATGTTAAATGAACATGTTGTATATCCTTTTGATTTTGTTTGCTAGGAGGGATTTCTATACATTTTCCTTTTAGTATTTCAACTGTTTGACGTCCTGCTTAATGTAACAATGAAATTGCTCTGTTATTTTCCTATTGCCTCAGCCTAACTTGCTTCCAAAATACATTTAACATGTAACAGCGCTCAGAGAGGGATAACTCTTAAAAGTTGCACTCAAATGTAGCTCTGACATTCGATTGAAGATCTTGTTCTCTGGAGTTATTCCATCATTGTGGTACTAAGATTAAATACTTAACTGTTTCAACAGAATATAAACCAATAGCACATTGTTACTGAGCGTCTGGTGTTCTAGATAACATGCTCGCTGTGATGTATAACAGTACAGATCACATTACCTACAGTATACTTATACATCTACCTGAATTGACGATGGACAACATCCGGGAACGCTCCAACCGTGGAGCCCATTTGGATAAAAGTTGAACCGTAGCTGGCATCAATCCTCCCTATCGAATGCAAATAAAATATACAAAATAAATAAAAACCTACCTCTGTAAATAAATAAACATCGAGACCAACCACTGTAAATTAGCGGGCTGAAGTTAGCAGCGGATTCGTTATTGGGAATTCGAATAACGAATCCGCTGCCGTCAGCAGATTGGGGATTCGAATAACGAATCCGCTGCTACCTTAGCCCGCTCTGCAAACTTGTATGTTCGAAAGCTTATCGTGCCACTTTTAAGAACAAATATAACTAAGTCGTGGGAAACGAGTTTTATCTTGCTCTTACACTTTTAAACTCTACTCAAAAGTGTCTTAAACGTTAAATAAATGATTCTTAATTCATTAAAATACGTTTGCTGCTATCGATGAGATATACCAATTTGAATATTTATATTTGCATGTAAGAGCTGACACGAAGGAAATACACTTACTGATGTAAGGCCGACTACAGCACGTGCAATCATAACATATATCGGGTCGATATAGGCGACAAACGGAATTGAAATAGAGGCTCCACACATGAGGAAAATCTGCATAAAGATAACGTATTTCCCGCCAAATTTTCCCGCCAAAAATCCACCAATGAGAGGCGTGAGGGGAAACGTGTAGTAATAAGATGAAAGTACAAGTCCCTGTGTTTCCATATCCCACTGAATCATGTAGCTCTGTTGTAGAATAGAGATAGCATTAAACATTATGTAGATATGATATTGCTTATTGGGTTGACCTTAACCTACAAACACCTTCCCCATCACCTGACCTACTGATTGCACGTGGACATCATAGCGAATGACCAGTTAAATCAATGGTCACAGTGTCGTCACATTAGAAAATTAAGAATGAATTGGATGAATTTTAACGTTATTGATAACTTAAATGTTTTGAAAGGAATCATTTATTTAATCTTATGAACCCGTGCCAAATGGATGGATCGGAATAAATATGAGAAAAAACACGCAAACGGCAGCCATCCGCACAAAAGCGAGCGGTACTTATCAACTGTTGGCTTAAGTGTACACATTTAAAACTTACACTCTTCTCGACGGAGGTATTAAAGAGAGAGACATTATCCTGACTGGTATTGGTGAGAAGTTCGGTCGTCTGGTCGGTCATACACACAATGGCCATACTCATGCACTGTCGAACTGTGATACTTAATGACGCTACTAGACAACACATAAGTGCCGTCTGCCATCTAAGTGACGTCAGTTTCTCACAAAAACTTTCCCCTTCAGCAGGAATGCTGTCCATCCTCTTGAATATTTCTATTTTTGTGTCGTCTGAAAATGAAACTTTCGATTGAGCTCGACTTCTTTGCGTCACGGGGGTTGAACTACTACTTTCTGAGTCGATGCCATGGATTGATCCGGAATTGTCAGTTTTCTCGTATGGTGAATTGTGATGTCGTTTCTGAGATTGGTAAATATCATTTTCCTGATTAACGACTCCTTTTACTTCATGTAGCGGGTCATTCTGATCCCGGACAAATCCGCCATTTTGTCTTCCCATGATTCCCTTTGTAGACGTTACTACATCGTTCCCCCCTTCCTCTTCTTGGTTTGATTGTTGTGACGTAATTTGCAGAACTACGCCATTTTTTACGCCAGCTTTCTCTGAATGACTGGATTCAGACATTATTGATGACGTAAAATGATTGGACACTGTCTTCTCGTCCAGGTAACGGTCATCGTTTGTTGATTCTGAAAATACACAAATAAAACGATCATTAGAAAATGTTTAGTTTAAACATATTTTATTACCATAAAAAGCAAAAGGATTAGGCACAAGTTTCACAAACATTATCAACGCCCTCCCCTTTACATATGTACAATTGCATATATATACATCATAAGATGGCATTATCAGTAATCTACAGATCACAATATATACAAATCGATAACAGATAGGTTAAAGATATGGCTGATATCACCAGTTATGTTTTAATAGTCGTTTACGCTTTTTTATGTCCAAACTAATAAAATTTCAGATGAAAATGCATATCCAGAAAAGCGAGTAATTATCAAAGTCACTGGCAATATGACGATCAGATTCACTTATTTTTTAATACATCAAGCCCATTGTCAAATCCTCATGTACCCTTCTCCCTCTTATTCAACAATTCTTTCTCCATACTGACTTTCGTTTTTCTTTTCTTTAATTTCTTCTATCTCTCGTACTTTCTTTCATAAATATAGTACATACCAATTTTTTAAAGCTACATTGTAGATCATTTATATATAATCTTCAATATACTGTTGAATTTTAACTAATTATGAAGAATGGAAGTATTGTATGTATGATGTATGTATAAATTGAATTGTAAATGTATTATGTACTGTTGAAAAATCTTCAAAAATAAAAATAAATAAATAAATAAAAAAAGAAAGAAAAACGAGTCATCATAATCCCTATGCTAGCTAACACATCTCTTTATTTTCACTATTCATTACAGTAAATTATTAAAATGCACATGCAAGGCATGTGGTCGTATCTTCTTATTTGAATTAGGATTCCAAAAATGCGAATAACAGTGGGGAGGATGTAAAATGAAGTTTTAACACCTCTCAGTATGACGATATGGCCCTGTGGAAGATTCCGGTCACGTTATCGAATACGATTGACCTTTTGACTTTGTCGTGGACAATCTAGACTCGCTGTCTCGCGGACGGTGAATAAGATTAACTAGATACAAACTACCATCGACATATGTTGATTATTAAAATTATATTTAAAAGGTTTAATTAAAGCAAACGTGACCTTGTCCGTATAGCCTGGAAATATATATTTTATCTATTAAACAATGTACATTGTAATTTGAATAATAGTAATTAAAATGTCAAAATATTATAAGACTCTTTCATATGTGTATATGTAGGATAGGGATATTCCACCCGAGGGGTCACAAAATGTGGTGAAACCCGAGGCTTGCCGAGGGTTTTACCACATTTTGTGATCCCGAGGGTGGAATATCCCTATCCTACATACACACATAATGAAAGAGTCTTTTTCTCTCATATCATTACCGAATTTCTGGCGAAAGTGTCCCTCAGCCATCCATTTTCTTCAATTTTTTAATTTCTTTATTTGACGTTTTTACTAAATATACTTGTGATATTCTGAAAGATCATACCCTATTTTGACAAACTATGTTTGAACACAAATTTAATTCATTTTGTGGTTAAGTGATGAACGAATGAACTATTCGCCGATAAAAATTACCGTAACTTGACCGACTTTTACGTGGCCGTGATCAAATTGTCGACATCCGAGAAAAAGAAGTTTTATCAACAATACTGAAAGCCAACGCTGAAATGAGTTTTCCAACTTCACATATAATTTGATTTGCACCTCGACATATTTAATCATTTCACAGAACACACTGTACTTTTAAATGTCAAGTCAAATTTTTTTTATAAAATACTACGTCACTGCATGACGTCACGACTGTCATTGGAATTCCATTCATAGTTCAAGGATATTGAGAGTGATGTCGATCTCGATCGCCATGACGTGGCGATGTTTCGTGGCAGGTAATTTTAAATTCACTGTGATTTTGGCAACTTCGTGTGTGAACCAGCGAACAGTGACTCTATACGAGTATTCGATCTTTTCTGTGACATAGGATTATATGTGTTTAACCGGTTGTCTTGATGGAATGACGAAGGTAGGTCAGTCGATAGGCTAACGATGATCATATTGAAAGGCTAGGATGGGAGTTAGTTTCATGGTTACTCTACACAAATATAGACTCTGAGTTACAATTAAAATAAATATTTTTATATGAACATCGAGGGGTGTCATTTTTACCGAATGTTCGTTCATTTAAGAGCCAATTCCCAACTTCCAAATACACAGGTTACTGAGTAGGCCTAACAGTTACTGACAGTACAGTACTACAGTACAGTAGAGTAAACAAATTCCAGGGCCCCCTGCTGACGCAAACGGAATCATTTCATAGGTTGTGACGTTTGCCATTTTCTTTTTTATATTTTTTTTATGTATGGCTTTTATTTTACTTCCTGTCATTGCCAGGTGATTGTGTGTGTTTACATGTTTTTAATGACAAATGACAATTCTGTCGGGTAGGCAAGTCTGTATTGTACTGTAACTGTTACAACAGGCCTGTAGGCGTAGTCTAACTGTTTGTTACAGTAACGGAGTTATATGTTCGCTCAGATGAAATGTCTAATCGTTTAACCGTGTAGCCCTATTGATTTACTGCTGATATGATATATATTTATCTAAGAATGTATGTATTTTTATAGTTAAGTCCAACGTTTCAAAACAGACACCGACGAAAAGGACTGTCGGATGTGAACACAAGCAGACGACGTTGTGAGAGTTGTCCCCCTTGAACGCAGATTAATCCGCGCGCGTGAAATGCTATGTAAGATAGATTTATCTTACATAGCTATCTTACATGGGCAAACTCTATCCAACATGGCGAGATATGAGAGAAATATCTATCTTAGATGTTTAATTTATGTTAATGTATACTGGCTACATGATACTGGATAGAATTTTGAATACAAATCAATAAATGTAGCAAATCGCTTCAAATATTACCAAGCTTTTCATATGCAACTGCATATCATTTTACATTTGTATATGTTAAACCAGCTGTTATTCTGAATATCAATATATTTATAGCGGCCCAATAACATCATGACTTTTTCAACCTGTTGATCGGAATCAATCACAGAAGCAGCTTTAACTTAATGGAAGACTTTAAAAAATACTAGAATTTTTTTTTATCCTGTAATTCTTGTCCGTGCGTATTTGCTTCTGTTTTGTCATAAACGCCGATTTTTTTTTTCAATTTCTTTTATTTTTAAAAGGACATCAAACCTGCCAATCTATTTGTTAATCGCCCAGCCATGAACAGAAATAGTAGAAAAAATACTTAGTATACCCAAATGTGAAATGTGCGTTTGACCTGACATTTATGTAGAATTGGACTAGGAAACTGATCTAACCAAGAAAGCGCCGATCACTAAAATTGAGCTAAACAACTTAACTATCAAATCGACATAGACCTTAATTAAACCAAAGTTGATCCGTAATGTTTATTGAAGTATTTGAGATTTTTTTTTTTTTTTTTTTTTTACATTGTCTTCATATGACAACGGATATCCGGAGGTTGTGCAACTCCGAGAGAGAAAAAAGCATGAATTAGTTCGTCTACCTACCCCAGGACAGTCTGATTCTTACATTGTTACATTTATGAATAAATAGACCCCGTTTTACCCGTTTCAATAACATTTAATTTATACATTCAGATAAAGTCCTGGAAAGGACGATAAAAAGTGAACTGAATATATTGATTTTCGTCAGATGTTGTGTCATTTTGACCATTTGTGAAACATATGGCGCAATTATGAAAACCTCCTTCAATCCCCGTAGAAAAATTCCATTCTCATGTTAAATAACACAGACAAATTGGTAAATGTTTATAATTATAGGTATAAATGATAAAATATATCAAATATGTCCATATAGTTAATATACTCAATATGATGCCCAGTACTTACCTGTTCGGTGTAACGGTCCCATGGTTCACACTTCCAAGATATTCTGTAGTCCTGAAAGTTCTCACAAACATCTATATATACATGATGTACATCTGTATCTGATGAAATAACAAGTTTCACAATATAGTGTCAGGATATAGGCTGTATTATGAATTGGCATAATGAGATGGGGCTATAGTAGGAAATTTACCACATTATCTAAGGCCGCTAATTTGCATTACAATCATTTTGTAACGACCATCCTATTATTACGCACGTGCCAATACATCGAGTTCCGTTTAAATGAAGTTTCCCCGCAACTATCAATGCTGTATCAATGTATATACGGGCGATAGGTCACTCAACAGATATTTTACATATTTCTATTTATACGGGCGATAGGTCACTCAACAGATATTTTACATATTTCTATTTATACCTTTTGTATTGTTATATATTTCATGTCGTAAAATGAATGATAAATCTCGAATACAAAATTCTAGCAAAATGCGATCAACGAGTCCATTAGGGTCAATGTCTATTGTCATATGTGTGTGGAATTATTTTCGAAACATAAAAATTGTCTTTCTGTACTGACCAGCTATGGCCAGAAAAGAAATAGTCCCTTTTGATTTGATGTTTAAGGATTTGTTCCCATAATCAGGATTTCTGTGACAGATGTCGCCAACTGATGGAAATATTCAGGCCAGTTAAAACCATTAAAAATGTGACAGTGACGTCACAATAGGTGACTTGTATACACGAAAAGGCGCCATCTTTTGTTGATTACTTAAAATGATGCAGTTTTCAACATACATATATAGTTATATCTTTTTTCTTATGATTATAGTGGAAAACTATAATTTTTTAACTTATCGCTTTAAATTAACCGTGAATTACTGAACCCTATAATAAGCTTAAGTAAGTTTATTGGTAAGTAGAGAAAACATGACTTGGACTAGCATTAAAGAATAAATAGAAAGTTACAATACCATAGAAATTTGAACGGAGTAAAAAAAAAAAAGGGGGGGGGGGGGGGGGGGGGGGGGGGGGAGAAGAATATTTTTTTTCATATGAAGATATCGAATCATTCATATCATACATCTACATTTCAGAGGATTTTTTTTTTTAATGTGTCGAACTTTTTGATAGGTAGACGTAAGTATCCGTGACACTTGTTCCTATTTCCAACGTCGTCTTGTTTATTGCATGTATATTTAATATACTTGAAATGAAAAATAAAAGACAGTTTAAGCTAACAAGTGAGACAATACCTCGAAAAACATACCGTTTCACGGCTAAGTACTGAACCGTTACCAGATGCTAATATACAGTCGATATAAATACAATTTTGGTGACATATACATATCTATGTCGTTCTACATTCCATTTGTCTGTCACCCAAATTGTATTAATATCGACTGTAAACTAGCAACTGGTAATAGTTCAACGCTTATATTTACATTCATTCAGTTTTTTCCATAACTGAAGTAAAAATGCGTTTGAGTTTTCCACCTATGACGCCAGTAAGCTCGAAACAAAGAACGGCCGAATATTCCAGAAGATATAATAAAGTTCCTCGTGTCATCGTAAACAACACACCCATAATAAAAGTCAAAAATCAAGATATTAATCTTCAAAGTCTTAGATTATATGACTATCTTTACGGTGACTTCTGGTGGCTGAAAAGACAAAAAGATGAAACATCATACTCGAAAAGACGAAATAAATGCACGCAAATAAGCGACTTTGATTCTCGTCTTTTCGGGTTCATTTTATTCGTCTTTTTGACTTTTCGACTTTTCGCCCCAAAAAGACGAATATTAACAAACCTTAAATTTCGTCTTTTTGACTAATCGCCCCCAAAATACGAAAATTATGCTTATCAATTTTCATCTTTTCGAGGCGAACAGTCGAAAAGACGAAAATCAAGGTTTGTAAATTTTCGTCTTTTTTCTGGGCGAAAAGACGAAAGGACGAAATGGCACAAATCAGCCACCGTAGTAGTACCATGATAGTCTCATAATAGAATTTAGGACAATCTCTGGGCTGCATATGCATTTATATGTAAAAAAAAAAAAAACACAAAGAAAAATGTTATAGCTTGTATCAGAAAATGACCATAATGCATACTTATATGGAAATGACCATAATACATACTTATATGGAAATGAACATAATGGATACTTATATGGAAATGAACATAATGGATACTTATATGGAAATGACCATAATGCATACTTATATGGAAATGAACATAATGGATACTTATATGGAAATGAACATAATGGATACTTATATGGAAATGACCATAATGCATACTTATATGGAATGAACATAATGGATACTTATATGGAAATGAACATAATGCATACTTATATGGAATGAACATAATGGATACTTATATGGAAATGAACATAATGGATACTTATATGGAAATGAACATAATACATACTTATATGGAAATGACCATAATGCATACTTATATGGAATGAACATAATGCATACTTATATGGAAATGAACATAATACATACTTATATGGAAATTACCATAATGCATACTTATATGAAATGACCATAATACATACTTATATGGAAATGACCATAATACATACTTATATGGAAATGACCATAATACATACTTATATGGAAATGACCATAATACATACTTATATGGAAATGACCATAATACATACTTATATGGAATGAACATAATAGATACTTATATGGAAATGACCATAATACATACTTATATGGAATGAACATAATGCATACTTATATGGAATGAACATAATGGATACTTATATGGAAATGACCATAATACATACCTATATGGAAATGACCATAATGGATACTTATATGGAAATGACCATAATACATACCTATATGGAAATGACCATAATACATACTTATATGGAAATGACCATAATGCGTACTTATATGGAAATGACCATAATACATACTTGTATATGGAATGAACATAATGGATACTTATATGGAAATTACCATAATACATACTTATATGGAAATGACCATAATACATACTTATATGGAAATGACCATAATACATACTTAAATGGAATGAACATAATGGATACTTATATGGAAATGACCATAATGCGTACTTATATGGCAATCACAAACAAAAATGTTATGGTCGTGTCATTAAAAATAAATAAAGGGTTATACACACGTGCACAGCCGCTGTGATTTGTTTTATTACATAGATATAATCTATGTTTGTATCAGTTTCTCAAGAAGGGTTCACTTTAATTTAAGTGATTATAAGGTAGTAATATTGTTGCACAGATCAATATTTATTTACTTTCACAACTTCAGCTAAGATTGCTTATGCATGTAAGTTGTTCACTCAAAACTGCACAATATTGATTTGATTTAAACATATTTTTATTGTCATAAATTGTTGAAAATTGGGATTGGACACAGGTTTTTTCCAACTCAGTGACGCCCTGCACAATATTCTAGTCATGGTTCATCACCCCCTGATTTAGAATGCAGGCCTACATGTGTACGAACACTCTAAATTTGAGTTTGTTTTACTAGGCCTCAGAATGGATCTAAAACAACAACAACTGGTAGTCATTTTTGAAATACATCGATACCATCAAGTTTTACGTGTTGTGACTGTTAATAGTCCTATAATATCAGACTTGAAAGGTTCATTTCATGGTTTTTACCAGATATTATCTATTATCTACATTTTTATTTGCCAAACCTCGAAATTTATTCTACAGTATCGGACTACGGTTATTAACTGTTATATACCAGTCAAAAAATACAAATAGAATAATTTTCTACTCTCATCTTCAAAAAGAAACTCCGTTTTGGCGAGTGTGCGAGTGCTAATGTACTCAAAATCACGAAAGTTGGTCGAAACCGAGCGCCTGTACCGGGCAAGTATGTATGAGCACGGCTTATGCCAAGTTATGTAGATTGTCCGATAATAGTTTAAAGGATATGTTGTTTCTAAAACCCAGAGTTCACATGTTGTTCAAATGCTATTCCGATCACTGTTTACCATGCAGTTGTTGTTAGTCAGTAATAGACATTCCTAATATTGCCCGACATGGACCACTGACACAGACGCCGATATTGACTTCGATCTACCGGGGATGTCCCGAAACACACCAATTTTATCCAATAGCTAATGTAAACAACTTTTACTTCTCTCATTTGTATTATTATATTTTAATAGATGTATTCTGGAAAGGAGAGAAAAAACTAGCAAACTTCAAATATATATAAGGTGATTATCGTTTGGTTAAGTACGTACTTTGTGTATTGACATGTTAACAACATACACGGTACAGCATACACGGTACACGGTACGGGATACACGATACACGGTACAGTATACACGATACACGGTACGGTATACACGATACATGTTACAGTTTACACGATACATGTTACAGTATACACGATACATGTTACAGTATACACGATACACGGTACGGTATACACGATACGATCTACACAATACACGGTACGGTATACACGATACATGTTACAGTATACACGATACACGGTACGGTATATACGATACACGGTACGGTATATACGATACACGGTACGGAATACACGATACACGGTACAGTACACACGATACATGGTACGGGATACACGATACACGGTACGGTATACACGATACACGGTACAGTATACTAAAACTCCAAACATTACGTTGGTCTGTTCAAAGCACCCGAGTGATGATGATTCCGACCGACTAAACCGAAATCGAAAGTATATTCATGTTGTATACAGTCGCCATAGTACAGATCATTGTTGGAGGATGAATCAGTAAAGAAAAAGACCGACTATGTCGTCGGCAGACATGACAGCTCTCGACTAGCCACTATTTTGTCAGGTGTTCATTTTGGACGTGTGATGAAATTAAAGTATTTCAGGTAATTACTTCCCATGTTTAGAGACAGCTCATCATAATTGATTTAGACAGGTTAATTAAGGTTTCCTTGTTGGGGAATCACCTTACAATCTAGAGACAGTCGTATGGTTGAGGGACAAAACACCCTCTACAGAACACACCACTTTTGATTAAAAGATGTAATCGTAAAAGGAAAATTTTCAAATTGTTCAAAGGTCTAAAAATCCAAAAATCCAAAAACTCAAAAGTTCAAAACATTTTTGGATATTTGATATTTTAGAATTTGGGTCACAAATCTAAAAAATCTAAAAACTCAAAACAGTTTTTGAAAGTTGATATTTTAAGTTTTTGGTCAAGAAATCTAAAAATCTGAAATTCCAAAACGTTTTAAAATTTTAAATATTACACGGACCGTGCTCGCATCCATATGACATTTGTATGCAAATATATACCATACTTAGATACATGAGTAGAGAGTGACTTCTATATAACTCCTTACACGTAAAACATCTAAAAAATATAAAACCAACACATCTATATAAATGATCTCCTCCACCGTTAGTACTGAGAGTCGGCACTTATTCAATATAATTAATTGAAAATACGTTTTGCATTTCATTTCACACCAACATTCCTCCCGATCATACCCTCACAGGGATTATCGCCGTATATCTACATTGTATAATAAAAACCAAGCAAGCCATCCAACCTGAAAACCTTAATAGGCGAACAGGAAGTGTACCAGCCGGACAGAGAAACAACGTTTGTTTTTATAGAGTAAAATCTGGTCAAACAAACGCTTGCACTACCTGCTATAGACACCTGTGACCATAACGGCATGGTTATTTTGTGCTATAGGACTGAACCACATGAGCTTTTTTTTTTGTTCTCCTGAAACTTACATTTTATATCTACAGATAGCTTATCAGATAGGATATCAAAATCAAGACTTATGGGTAACCATGACACATATTAACAGTTGGTCAAGTTATTAATGTTCTTTTGCACCAGAATAGTGATGTATATGCTTGTAAAATATTAGTGGATTTGCTATTTATATGAACCTTAAGGTTTTCAACAAAATTGATGGTGGGAGTTCGAGCCAAGAAGCAAGGCCCCTACAAGCACCAATTGAAAGGCGATATGTTGAATTTATATATATTTGTAAAAAATAAAACACCCGTATCGTACCGTGGGACGTCCGAAGCTGGAATGACCATTCACCTACTCGTAGTAACCCGTAACATGTTCTTCAATCGGATGTGCCGGAAACCCTTGCACGGTGCAGACATTTGCCAACGTATTCTGCGTGTATACGGGACGAACCTTTCCTACAATTCTCCGAAACGCCGGGAAATGATAGTCTCCTGATATCGTCCTGAAACACGTGTATACACAGAGTATGACATGCATTACCTGTACGATCCACAGGCACTTATGAACATGAGTTGGATTTTCATATTTAATATAATACGTAGCATTGTGCCCAATCAAACACAACTAACCACACTTCCCTAAATTGTGTTAAACAAAGCTTTGTCAAATGTAGGCTATTTCGTATCAATGGAATACACATTTTATCATATAAAATCAAATTCGTATTTATTAGCTTCTGCCTCTCATGCACAGGGAGAGATTTCAAACCCGCTGTCCATATGTATCATATGTATCACACGCGCATGCGTACACACCTGTATATATGGACTGGAATTTTGTGCCGAGTCCCTGTGCTATCATGCATGTACACCGCGTTTCCGAGCATCAAAACCTGCAAGTGCGTGAATATAATTTGATTATATTCAAAATTGTTTAGTTTATATTTCGAAACATCCCCTCTAACGTTGAAGTCCGTGTCGGTGCCAGTGGTTCTTTGTCAGACAAAATGGGAAATGCCCAATGTACCTATAACATCGGTCGTCTGCTGGGATTTGTACTAAAGGCACAACACAAATCCGGTAACAAGTGCGAAATAGAATTCTAAGTGAATATAATCAAATACATACTTGAGAAATAAAATTTTAATTAGTTTCAGAACATTTTTTTTCCATTTTGATGGAAATATTACTGATGTATACTATGGTGGCATATTTCTGCCATCGTGTTATTTTAGGTCGCGTTACGGTAACACGACTTGTCGAGATAATTATGTCGACAAGTCGTATTATTAACACGGCAAGTCGTGTTATTATGACGACATGTCGAGATAATTTATCAAGAAAGGTTATCGCAGATCTCGAACTAAAATGTGCTTTTGCCCAGGTATGCCATCTACTTACTATGGTGGCATAGATCTGCCATCACATAACGAGATAATTTCGTCAACATAGCGAGATAATAATAGCGAGGTAATAAACGACATAGCGAGATAAAACAACCGACATAGCGAGATAATTTAATGCGTTTACGAAGTCGCTATCTCGACATCTCGCCGCATTAGATGCTACTACTGACATATATTTTTTCTTGTCAACGTCACGTGACCCCCATTCGGAAGTTCAGCGCGCCAGTGCACACGAGGCTTGGACAGGGAAGCTGAACGGCCCAAATACCTACAACAAACAGGTAAACTAAGCATGTTAGAACTTTCAAACTTAAAATTCGAGATAATATAAATCGTGTTCAAATGTTATACCTTATTCTTACCTGTTTTTTTTTTCTTGGGATGGCAAGATATATTTCGCAAACACGAATTATAGTATTTTGAGATATGAAAAAAAACTATAAAAAACCACAAACATTAAGTTAAAATGTGAAAGTACAAGGCTCTAATACAACAAATTAGATATTGAAAAAACTAAGTATATGGATAATTCAAGATAGTGTTATAAGGACTTATAATGACATTATGTATATCGACATATGTTTACTCTAGATAGATGATTTTATATGTATAAGTTGGATTATTTAACTGTAAAATGTGAAGATAAAGTATGTTATGTCGACATATCTATTTCAAGATAACAGTAAACATGTGTGTAAAACGGGATATGATAACTATACATAATGTATTATAAATAAGTATGTCGTGTCCCCTATACGCTTCCGTAGTCAGGAGCATGTATATGATTATATATTTTACAAGTTATGTTATATAGTAACACTATTATAATGTTATGGATGAATAACAAAATAAAATAAATTACATGAATAACATTTTAAAATCTTTAACCTTCTTGTAGCATTGATAAACTCATGCACACACTTCAACAAATACTCATTTTGTGCATCTGTAAAATAAGTACTTCCATTTAAAGTCATATCTTGAGTGACAGCCATGTTCATTATTAAACTGTACATCTTGTATAAACGTTTGCTTTTCATCAGTATATAATGGGCATTCAAAGAAGATATGAGAGAAATTTTCTATTTGACATCCACAGATACAATAAGGAAAATATATTTAAGTTGGTTGGCACTATTTCTTAACTGACACATTAAAATATTCATTTTACCTATTACCACCATATCCAAATATAGAGGTACGTTTATTTTCTTCTCTGTTTATTTTACTAATATTGTGTAACTCTTTTTAGTTCACCTGAGTAAACTTAGGTGACCACTTTCTCATCTGCTTTCATCCGCCGTCATTTGTCGTACGTCGTCCGTCGTGTATCAACTTTTTATGTCACCTGAGATAAAGTCGTTGTCCGTCGTGCGTCCATAAACAATTTACATTTTCAACTTCTTCTAAAAAAACACCGATTCAATGTCAATGAAATTTTGCAGGAACTATCTTTGGTGAAATATGCACCAGAATTCTTAATTATAAGGTTCTCACCCCAGGGGCTCTGAGGGGCGGGGCTAAAAGGGGTCAAATGGGCTAAAATTTAAAAAAAAAAGGTCCAGATATGCTAGAAACGAATACTCTTCATAGATGAAGGGTCTTGAGGTGCTTTATCAAAATTGTGAATTTCATGACCCCCAGACTCCACGTTTGCCCCAGGGGAGGGGCAAAGTTTATATAGGAAAATGATACTTTTGGGTATATTTAGTTTATTTTCTACTGGAAATCATTCAAACTTGAATGGCATTATAACCATGGGATAAGATTTTCATATTATGACATTTTTGACAGTATCACATCCCCAGGGACTAAGGGGTGTGGTCAATGTAGCTCCAACGAGCTCGAAAGTAGTGATTTCCGTTTATCTTTCTGTAAGATAATAAAGAAATACATTTACTTCCATGTAATGCGAAATATTAGCAAGCTGTGTGGAATTTTCACATTTCTAGTATCGTGAAATAGTAACAGTCCTAAGTAACCATTTGTATCGACGGGTCGAGCACAGGGCGCCTGATTACAGATCTTGCGCTCTACCAATTGGATCCGAGCGGCAGAATGGTGGCTATCGCAGTGGAATGTCATTTTTGCATGAAAGTAATTTTCAGTAGGGTGTCAAATAAGAATTTTTAGGTTTTAGGATAATTCAGAGACATAAAAAAGCACATGGTTTTGGCACATTTTCAACCCACGATCCATATACATTGTATATATGTAATAAAATCGGAAATTATTTTCTTCAGTCTTCAGATGCTTTGTACAACAATGGTTTTGGTAACAAGACATGACTTCCTGAATAACAGCTTGGTTGTCTATTATGACGTCATACATATTTTTATGGTAGTCTGTTCAATTATGGCCAGTACACGATATAGCCAAAACCATTTGGAAATGTGTATAATTATCTCCAAAACCAATATTAAAGTTCTCATGATTTACTGATCAAAAGTGTTTCCAATTTCCAATTCTATAATTTTCTATGTATACATGTATATATCGGATGTTCGATACGGACGAGGGACATTGATATTGTCCAAGTCCGATTTTTATGAGTGTCGGGGAGGACTAATGAACGGGATTAGGTGGATTAGGGTGTCAAAGTGGAGGGGATGGGAGACAAATATCCATGCACAGGGGAAACGGAGTTTTTTTTTATGTACGGCTTTAATAAATAAGCCAAGTTTAATTGCTATATTGTGAACAGACATAGAATATGACCGCTTTAGCCAAAACCATTTGTAACTGGGGGTTTGGCAAGGAACTTTGTCATCTATATAGAAATATAGGAAGAGGTACTAAAGTCGAGGGATCAAATATTTCATAGATAAACACATCTTAATGACTTTGGTTCGTGCATATCCCGTTTGGTAACGGTAGGGACTTAGCTAATATAGCACTTGGTATATAAGTTATTAGTTTGAATGAATAATTACAAGTTTACATTATTGTTTGAATATTACAGGATTAAAAACAACACGTTTTAAATTCATTACATTTGTACTTTAGGTCAGAGCAACTGTTCCCTGTCAGCCATGAGTAATAATATTAGTGTAAAGCCCGAGACGTTCCGAAACGGCTGGGTGTCCATTTATAACTTATCTCGACAACGTTAAGTAGATGGCATATCTGGGCAAAAGCACAGTTTAGGTCGAGATCCGCGATAACCTAACTTGACCGGTCGTGATAAATTATCGCGACAGGTCGTCATAATAACACGACTTGCCGTGTTAATAACACGACTTGTCGACATAATTATCTCGACAAGTCGTGTTACCGTAACGCGACCTAAAATAACACGATGGCAGAAATATGCCACCATAGTATACAATGTATCTTTTCCATTTAATAATATTTCCGGAACATGACTTTACCCGATTATTAGAATCTCTGTGACAGCTACAGTTGAGGATAGACTAAGTGTTTAATTGAACATGTTTCTGTTTATGTTTTTAGAAAACTAATACTTACAGAACTGTTGTGGCTCAGACATTGGCATCAGGACCAGCGTCGACTCCAACAGTTACTTTTCATGTTGAACCACAGGAACCAACTAGATGACCACTTACAGGAAATTGTAGACAGTTGCCAAGTCAGCACACGCTCACAATCACACAGACATCAACTGCAGTAATATTCAACAATACTTCCCAAACACCGACACATCAAGACAGCACCATTGCAGAACACCTGTTGGCAACGGTCCTAGGTAGAATTGACCAGCTGGAGTCGTGCATCAATAGCAGACTTGATGGATTTGAAAGAAGGGTGGATTCGTTTCAGTCTTCAGTGGATGTTCTCAGACAGAATGCTTCTGGTACAGATCCGATGGACCCTTACACATTTATGGATGACGAATCATTATCTACTCCCGTAGTAAGACGCCTTGTATTCAGAGACCCCACACCTGTGATCTCCTCCCCCACGACCCGTGTTTATGATGTTGAAGACCTTGGATTTTGGAAGCTGACCCCGTCAGAAGTGTTGAGGAAAAGTCCTGATGAAGTGTTGGCACGTGCAGCTACCAAACTCCTAGGATGCAATGTTGTACTGGAAACTGATATGATTTCACAGGTTAAGTCCGAAAGCTTGAACCAGATCAATTTATTTTCGAGGAACTTGGTTAATGTCTATTTTACTTTGGACGAACTGTACAACATGAATTTTAGTGGGCGTGTCAGTGTTGGGCCTTCAAAGCGAAGACTTAATCCGGACAAGATTGACATTGTGCGACTAGAGGTATTCACATACTTCCCTGGTCTACCCTCTGAGGAGAAGAAACTTAGGTCAGGCTGTGTGCGAGGAATTGATAAGGCAAATGTCTATCTGTGAAATGTGATTCGCAAGAACTACAACCTTTCAGCCATTATGGACTATCTATCATATAAACTAAATATTTTCAACACAGTAATCTTGTGTGCTGAGAAAAGGCTATTCCAGTAAAACAAACTCAACGGCAGGACTCAATATGTGACAACAAACGACAATAATTGTGTGAAACAACTTATCAATAATGAGCATGCAATTATAAATATGTGATATGGCATATGAATCAATAGGAGACTACTAATACATGATTCTATGGTTTTAACTATGCAATAAATATTATGGTGACAGTAATAAGATAAATTATAATATAATAGAAAATTATGGCCTGTCTCATCCCCTCGTATTTCATATTAAATGAAATTAAATTGTTATTGTGTCTTTTGTTTTAGTATTACAAGATATATATATATATGTATATGTATTAACAGTTTATAATGTTTGTACAAGCACTAAGTAAGGTTTAAGTTGTCAGTCTCTCCATCCGCGATAACATAAACACTAATACCCTGACAGGCCACCCCTTTTAAGGGCCCGCGATGGCCGAGTGGTTAAGGTGTCTCGACACTTTAACACTAGCCCTCCACCTCTGGGTTGCGAGTTCGAAACCTACGTGGGGCAGTTGCCAGGTACTGACCATAGGCCGGTGGTTTTTCTCCGGGTACTCCGGCTTTCCTCTACCTCCAAAACCTGGCACATCCTTAATTGACCCTGGCTGTTAATAGGACGTTAAACTAAATAAACCAAACCCTGAGCTCGGATAACTTCTGGTACAACTTTGTACAGATGCTTAATGCATCTGTTGCACATTGATGGTGTCACTGTTGACCAGAATTCCTTAATGCCTTCAAACAGTTCTTGTTTGTTCCGTGGCTTTTTAACCTTTTGGATGTGGTGTTTCAAACCAGTCCATATATATTCAATTGGGTTCATGTAGGGGAAATCTGGGGGTGTTGGGTAGTGATTAATCTGGTTTTCTTCCATAAATGTCAAAATTGATCGACTAGCTTATTTTGAATCCTTATCCTGCATCATACTATGATGATCTGAATACACAGTTCTAATTGAACAAGTGGAGTTTTCACTATGTCCTGGTAATAGCACGAGTTCATTTTACTTGTTAAAATGTGTACAGTATGACAATAGCACCTCTCCTCGAAATTCCTGCCCATACGTGCAGTTGGATGTTTAGGCTTCATTTTTAAGGCGGTGGTGTTTCTGTCTCCTAGCTTATAAAGTGTTCTCATGGTGGTTGTTTGAATTTTGATGGTAGATTCGTCTGTGAAGATAACATCATCAAAGTTTTCTTTCGACTTTACACATTTAACAGCATAACCAAATCCTCTATTCTATACACGGATAGGCTGGCAATTCAAAATGTCCAACATCATCTGTATTGAAAGTTTTAAGCAAAATCAAAATACCATTGAAATTATAATTAATATAAGTATTAGTATTATACTAAAACTATTAACATATCTGCAACAGCCAAGTCAGGAAAAAAAATTAGTAACAGTCCTGAAATTTTTGTTGGACTACATTGGTACAGTACGGCGACCCGGAAGTATAATTGTGTGATCTGAGGCCAAATCAGACTTGGACATGTACAGAAAGGTATGGCATTGAAGGGCCTTGGTCATTACTCAGACTCTCGTGCCCGAGGATAGAGGGGGACCCAAAGACAAATCATTGTATGTTATAAGGTTGTAGAACATTTATATGTCGTGATCTTTCCCGATGCAGTCATTTAACTTTAAATGTACCTCTCTCTCTCTCTCTCTCTCTCTCTCTCTCTCTCTCTCTCTCTCTCTCTCTCTCTCTCTCTCTCTCTCTCTCTCTCTCTCATTATATTTTCGTTTCTTTTTCGAATTTCTGAATATTTGTATATGCCATCATGTGACTTTGTTATTGTTAATTATTTTGTTATTATTATGGGAGAAGTCGTCTATAAGTTGGAAAAACTTGCTGACTAATCCCTTTGTCATTATTATATGTCAATAAAATATGTTTAAACTAAACTAAATTGTAGGACGGGATGGAATCTCAGTATTTTCATTATATGATCGATGGATAAAGTACATGTAGTAATAACCTTCATCAAATTATCTGTCCTGATATTTCAGACGAGTTAATTTCAATCAAAACCGATAGAGACGTTAACAAAACAATAAATGAAACAGCCGAGTTAGGTTAGGACATTTTATTATACTACCTGTAAATGGTTACCATAGAAACGTTACAACCTGTAGCTGACCAATATGGAGCAGTTTTAATCGGCTGGTTATCTGTGTAAAATGTTCCTCTCTTCAAAGTACCAATTTTACAAGGTAAAACTTACTAAAGTTACGAAAACACCATTAATATCACTAGGTCACACTTTCTCATTGATTAGAAATAAAAGCAAAAAACAAAAATAAAATCGCGGTTGCGACAAATGGGGCGTTATCACACAAATCGATGACGTCACTACGACCATTTCTGTTCCATCATCGACATTCTTATCGCCGCCAAACGCTGCAAGGAATCTGTAAGAAAATGTTTAAAAATTAAAATAACAGATTGAACGTAATACTAACGTACATGTACAGTAGTTCCGCTCTGTTAAACATGATAGGTTTGTCACGTGATATAGTTTTCATATTGTTGAAATTGAAGTTTAGATCAGTTATTTAATGATATGCAATATGTATGTTCAATTATTAATTATGAACAGTGGGTTTAATGTTGTTATAGTCGATATGACAGCAACATGTTTGGTTGGCAAATGAAGCATGGGAAGACGTTTGACGTTAAACGTTATTATAAAAAAAAAAATCTATAAATTGATAAACCTGTTGGGTACCCATGCTGCATTTGCCCACCATACATCTTGCTGTCATATCGACTATAACAACATTACGGCCACTGTTCATTGCTTATATTTTCATTGCTTTGCCATTTTCTTCATTTTTTAAAACTGAACCAACAAACAAATTATTTAATGGGTGTTATAGCCTGAGGCACTGGGTGTTATAGGCGTATGGTGGTCACTGCCTCTTAGTATTGTGTCATTGGGAAAATTCGGAGCAAATGTAAAGATGATTGAATGAACTTTTAAATTGCTTTACCTTGTAATGGGCATGTTAGGATTTTACGAGTAACCGACTACTTAGTCGGGTGACGGGGTACGTAAGGGGACTCCCTATCCGACGAGGGACAAAGGGGTATACTTGTGAGGGGCCAGGTACAAACCTAGTAAGGCACTGGGTACCAGTCATTGATCTGACGCTGGATACACAGCGGGAACAGAACCATGTGGTCCTCCTCGAATTGGTCGCAGTATTTCCTAGCCCAGTACAGCTCATCACGGGGAAGTTCTTTTGTCAGGTCAACGGACAGCTCCAGTCCGAGGCTGAACAACCTCATGGCATTGGATCGCCCCTCGAAATCGGCCACATTCTTGATACGGGGTCTGAAGCGCTTCCAGGAAGTTCGCTTGGCCTGACATGGAGCAGTTCCGCAGAAACGGCAGAGAGAACGGCCTGTAGAAACAGATGATGTGTGTTTTAACACATTAAAACTACAAAAATGACAGCAAGTAACCTATCGTAAAGTTTTACCCGCCGAATGGATCTTACTGTTATTGTAAAGAAACCGGGTAAAATGGTAACGAATATCAATATTACTTACGAGTTCTCCATGCTTGGAACATGGAAACCATGGCTGTCCATCTCTTCCTTGGCGCGGTTTCCAATCGACGGTGCAAACATGTACGTGTAAACTAAAATCAGTGATATAATCCCACACAGAAGGGTACAGAATACCTCATTTCCGATTCTCTAAAACAAATAAAGTTACATTTATGTTACAGTGCTTTTTCTAACGGTTTTCAATAAATCCAAAACACTGTTGGGTTCGTTTCTGCCATTTATTCCGTGTTTAATAAAAAACAAAAACAAAACCAAAAAAGAAACAAAAAACAAAAAACAAAAAAACCTACAGATCCTGCAGGGGTTTACAGAATTTCTTTAGTCTTAATCATCCAATCATATAATGGGAAATTATATCACTCAGTATGTACTTGTAAGTAAAACTCTACCAGTTCCCAAGTAAAAAATCATGCAGTTGTTAGCCATGACCAATATGAATGTCCGTAGATGTCATGTGACTAAAAGTACTCACATTCCACACATTCTTACATACTGTACAGGTAACACACAACATTAAGGGTCCTTACACCACTATTTTTCCTCACATAACTATGGCATCACACAACCATTTTAGGTTCCTTACATCAAGACCTTCATAATACCAACATCTAAAATATCATTCTTACACAATATAAATATTTATCATCCTATTACATTTATGTATAATCAACGTCGGAAATTATATTGAGCTAGCTGACGTTCCTGGCATAAGGCAATCTATCTTAGTTGAATGCAATACTTACCCACACCAGGTCGGCTTTCGTTGGGCATAGTTTCTCAAATTCTCTTGCGGTGAAATAATACAACATTCTTTTGGTGAATCCTGGATCGGGCTCCACGCTACACAAATAAAGTGATAAAGTTTAGGTGAAATGTTGCGACACAATTAAGGGTGTCATAAATGCATCTACGTAGGTACCGTATATAATCAATGTAAAAACCAAAATCACAGAAAATGTCCAAACTTACCACGTAAGGTCCCGATAAGCAGCAGGACCTTGCTGCATGGCGTTCAGAATTACCATAAATATCAAGAAAATCTTGATATCCATTGTGGTAATCCAAAAATTAAGATAAGAAGTAGATACTTCCGGAGAGACTAATCATCTCCGCATTTGCCTATTGCTAAGCAGCTTAGCAACATGAACATGACGTCACAAATAACCTTTCGTCATCAGTGTAATGACGTCACACTATTGTCTCCGTCCAGAGTAGCAGAAGAACGTGTACGCCAGCCTACGGATGCATGCATATTTTGATTATGTCTTTGTTATCTTTTTAATTGGCGTTCTTTTTAATAAAAAGATTCGCTGTGTTAATTAATCATAATCAATTTCCCTTCCATCATGTTAATCAAATGTTGATAGTGTGAAAGTACAGAGTATAAGACACCTAGATAGCTGAGGTCAGCCGGAATTTCTCTGTAGCCTAATAACACCTAGACACTGAGAGGTCGTTAGTTCGAGACCCAGCGCTGAGATGGATGCATGTGTCCAGCCCCTGTACCACCGACGTCATATTTTGTATCAGATTTCATAATACATATCTAAATGTATGGAGGAGAGGGTGTGTGTGTATGTCCAGCCCCTGTAGCGCCGACATCATAATTTTATCAGACTTGGTTTGAAAACGTTAGCGATAATCAAGAGCAATTGCCATTTTGAGTTCTTTACGTGAACATATATATACATGTATTCATATTGAATGCGATCAACGCGTGTGTCAAGTCCCTGTGTCACCGATGTAATATTTTGAATCAGCCTTCATTCAGGGAGATGTTGCGATTGTTGATCAATAATCATAGATTGCCCTTCATGCATGTTTTCACTTCCGCTTGTTGATAAATCATTGAACCATTAGATTATGATGTAATATTATTCTTCCTTAGGAAAAATTAAACCGTAAATATTTGATCCGGTAACCGGGTCTTTTTTAACAACCATGGGCCATTTTTCTTCAGCTGCTCGGGTAAGTTATCTACGTTGAACAATGACTCCGGGTAACTTTTTCTACCCGGATCATTTTTGCAAGTTACACCGCAAGCTTTTAACTAATTACTACTTAACCAGAACGTCTTGGGGAAATTTGATCATATTCACCATTTGTTACTTTCAAAACCTTCTCTGTGAATAAAGGAATTTTGATAAATCTTGTCTGCATAATGATTACATGAAGGGTATCCTTGGAGTTTGGAGCCCTATTGGAAAATTAGGTTTAACTACTTCTACCTAGTTTGGACCTCGTTTGGACCCTATTGGATTTCAATATTCTAGACAGCTTGTGTTGGACATAAACGGTATACAAAAGAAAAAGAAAATCCGGTCACAAAATGGTACCCAATGCTAAGCTAGTCGAGTTGATTTGTAACTTTGACTATCTTACGGGGCTAGTTATCCGAAGTAGTAATATTCCCCGAGGGCTTAGCCCTCTTGGTAGGGCGATATGACGGTTTGTCTATCTGAAGTAGTAATATTCCCCTCAAGGGCTTAGCCCTCTTGGTAGGGCGATATGAAGGTTTGTCTATCTGAAGTAGCAATATTCCCCCGAGGGCTTAGCCGAGGGGAATATGACTGCTGAGAGTAGACGAATCTTCATTTCACCCTACCAAGAGGGCCATAAATTGTTTATTATCCCGAAAAAATACATAAGACTAGGTCAAGTTCAATAGTCTTTTTTTTAATTTAATCACATTTTTTTTGATAATTACAAAACGAAACAATGATTACATTACGAAACTAAAAAGAACGACAACTCTTGCGAGAATCAGAGAGAAGGTCGCCATGGGGGCACGAGCTCAAGGAAAATAGGTTGTTTTATTTCACTGGCTCACGCAGATCATATCAGGGAAATAGCTTGTTTCATTTCCTGGCAACGTGATGTGTTTGGGCCAATCACATCACTGTTATAAACATTAGGCACAATAATAGGTATTGTAATTTAAAATGTGGCACGATATCGAAGGCAGGTGATAGATTAGCTTCATAACAAATATTCAGAGGCAGGATAATTCGTTAAAAAAAATATCTGTGGTAGGATATTTAATCATATCGAGACTTGGACGGATTGATATTCGGAATGTCCCGAGGATTTCAATGAGGAACTATTATAAAGCGAACGTATAACAGTACAAAATCACAGCTTCAACGGGACGAGTGGCAGTAATTAATGTATTGTGCCGGGGATAGGAATCTTATGTTGTTATTCCAGAAACATATGCCTAATGAACACTGGAAAACGGAAGCTTTTCTTTACCTGGCAGACAGCGATTTCACGGACAAATATGATTGGCCGGCCGTACATGCTCGCTAAAGATTTTAGTTTCGATCTTTATTTTGTATGAAAATGAAAATGGTTCTTGAATATTGCTTTCTAAATATATAATAAATTATCTGCTTGATTATTCTAACATTTCAAAATTACCACTATTTAATATTCCCGTTAAGCTTCGATCTGATTAAAATACAGCTCATCCTAACAAGAGTTACATTATATCAACAAGTTTCTAAATGTCGCCTCTTAAGAAAAGTCATTAATATCTTAAGTTGTGTAATTTAAAACATGCTTCTATTGATTTTGCCCATTTATCAGATTGTGTTTTCATCATAAATTTATCATGGAGGACCATGCCTATAGAAAACAGTGAAAAGCACTGTTTAAGATAGGTTGTGGAGGTTCGACTTTAATTTGTATATTGAATACGGTTGTCAAGGCGACCGACATTTATAACAATGCACATCTTATAGTCTTGTATGGTGTAAGGGCGGTAACTCCAAGTCTTTATATAAAAGTTAATAACATTATCTTCAAAGGCATCGAAAAATATTGATTTTATTAAAAAAAAAAAAAAAAAAAAATTCATCAAACTGTGCTTCGGGATAAAATTTTAGCAAAACCATGTTTTGAACTACATGCATGTTTTTCCCCGTCTAACCAATCAGAAGTCGCCATGAGATATGACTGAAGTCGTACAGTTGATACCGTGCTGGTAGTTATCAAAAGTCAAGGCCTGAATTGGGTTTTACACTACGAAAGGTGTAACGTTGAAAATGGACACCCGATGAAAATTGACCTTAGGTCAGTTCTCAACGTTGAATATGGATCCTTTGTCAGTTTTCAACGTTGAATTCGGACCCTGAATGCTGTTGAATGTGGGTCGTGTCGTTGAAAAATGACAGCTTAAAAGGTCAATTCCCAACGGATGGTCTGTTGAAAATTAAGTGTTCAACACAAGTTTCACCGATCTACTATTTGACATACAATACAGGGGTACTTTGGTCGCCTCTCTCCCTGTAAGCGACCACTTCTGAGTAGGTATTGGGATTACATAAGCGCACAATTCATCGTCGCATAGGAATGAGTTGTCCATTCGTCCACATATTCGTGATAATTTTGATATTGTTTGCACAACCTTAGGTAATAGGATATTCGTGCTTGATTGTTTAACACGGACGTTTCGAGATAGTGAAATTGACATAGAATTACGTGGATTGGTTATATTTTGACCAAAATATGACGTCACAATGTCCCGGAAGGTGCAGGGATAATCTGTGATAATCGTACTCAAATCACACAATCTTACGCCATTTTTACTATCTCGCATAATTTGAGGTACACTTCCGTTGTTTGTGACCTTGGAGCTATATGCTTGATCTTTTATTGTATACGTCAATCAACAATATTCGAATAGACGTCACGCGGTTGTGTCCTGACATGCCATTTTTTTTGGAGGGGGTGGGGGTACGGGAGGGCAAGATTTACTTTTTACTTTGATGTCTTTTCCATAAACCCTACATGCTAAATTGCTAAATTGGAGCCATATTTAACAAATTGTAACTAGATCACTGATAAATCAGAAAAGACACCCTTAATGTGGCCATGTATGAATTTCCCTTTAGCTCAGTCGGTAGAGCGGCGGAAAAGTAAGCCAAGAGTCGCGGGTTCGATCCCGGCTGGCTGCACACTACTACTCCTTGAACTTTTACATAATGATACCTGTCATAGCATGATCGAAATAATATCATAGGAAACAAAATTGAATGAGGCAAAATGAAATTAACACTTTAAATGTAGAAATACGGAAGCTGGTAAGTAAAGAACAGCACGGGTTTTAAACAGTGAAACCATCTAAATTAGAAACACGATATTGGTTCAGAAAAAGAGTTACCTCCCTTTGAACGATCAGTTCAGTTAAACCCTCCATTGTAGTATTTTATACAGCTGGTCCAGTCTCGGTTTTCTCTTAAAACGATAAGAAAACATAGCAATACAATATAAACTGTATATGAAGTATTGTCATTCGTTAAGATAATGGTTAATTACTTATATCAACAAGCGTTTGCATTTCACAACGACGAATCTACATGTAAACTACTGTATACCTGGTATTTTTCGCCCCAGGTTATTTTCGCCCTTGAATAACACAAAAGATATTCGCACCGTTTTAATTTCGCCCTAAACTACTTTTAAGAAATGTCTTTTCGGAAAATTCCGTTCGGAATTCTCGATACAATTGCACTCGGAACACTCATAATTTATCGAGTTCCCCATTTTCTGTTCTTTGCATATCTCGCTGAGGTGTGAAATGTAATCAGGTGTGAAATACACAACGTTTACCTGTGTTCAGATTTACTTTTAGCCTATATTGATTCAAATAGTATCAGGTATGCATGGTCGACTTTAAGCAAACACGATGAGTGGCATGTTCACTGTGCCGTGACTAATTACTGACCAGTGTTTTCTTTTGTTCATTTGTCATCGATGGAAGCCACAAGCGACGGTGAACTCATAAAATCAGTCTTCACAATGGCAAGATATTGATGCTATTTTGTGTGCACCATTTTGAAAAAATGACTGGATTTTAAAAGTTACACAGTATTTATAGCTTTTTTAAAATAAAAAAAGTATTATAATCATAACTGCACTGATTTACTTACACCTAAGGGATTCTTGGCTACAGAATTTTTGCTTTTACATGTGTACCACGAAATAAACATAATGTAGTACAAATATTGTATATATGACACGTATACACTGAACATGTATTTTTCAAATCAAATACATATTTTTCAAAGCAGTCGTACTCACTTCCAACAACTCTCAAGGCTTTCAGAAAGGCATGCTAGCAAAAAAGGAAGTAACATTAAAAAGCCTTAACAAATGGAAGTACAATACCATAATGACAATGAAATCAGGACAACATTCTGTTGTTACTGTGACCCTGGTTACTGTGACCCTGGTCGGTTGTTACTGTGACCCTGGTTACTATGACCCTGATCGGTTGTTACTATGACCCTGATCGGTTGTTACTGTGACCCTGGTCGGTTGTTACTGTGACCCTGGTCGGTTGTTACTATGGTCCTGGTCGGTTGTTACTGTGACCCTGGTCGGTTGTTATTACTATGACCCTGGTCAGTTGTTACTATGGTCCTGGTCGGTTGTTACTATGGTCCTGGTCGGTTGTTACTGTGGTCCTGGTCGGTTGTAACTGTGACCCTGGTCGGTTGTTACTGTGACCCTGGTCGGTTGTAACTGTGACCCTGGTCGGTTGTTACTATGGTCCTGGTCGGTTGTTACTGTGACCCTGGTCGGTTGTTACTATGGTCCTGGTCGGTTGTTACTGTGGTCCTGGTCGGTTGTTACTGTTACCCTGGTCGGTTGTTACTATGACCCTGGTCGGTTGTTACTATGGTCCTGGTCGGTTGTTACTGTGGTCCTGGTCGGTTGTTATTGTGACCCTGGTCGGTTGTTACTGTGACCCTGGTCGGTTGTTATTGTGACCCTGGTCGGTTGTTACTGTGACCCTGGTCGGTTGTTACTGTGACCCTGGTCGGTTGTTACTGTGGTCCTGGTCGGTTGTTACTGTTACCCTGGTCGGTTGTTACTGTGACCCTGGTCGGTTGTTATTGTGACCCTGGTCGGTTGTTACTGTGACCCTGGTCGGTTGTTACTGTGACCTTGGTCGGTTGTTACTGTGACCTTGGTCGGTTGTTACTGTGACCTTGGTCGGTTGTTACTGTGACCCTGGTCGGTTGTTACTATGACCCTGGTCGGTTATTACTATGACCCTGGTCGGTTGTTATTGTGACCTTGGTCGGTTGTTACTGTGACCTTGGTCGGTTGTTACTGTGACCTTGGTCGGTTGTTACTGTGACCTTGGTCGGTTGTTACTGTGACCTTGGTCGGTTGTTACTGTGACCCTGGTCGGTTGTTACTATGACCCTGGTCGGTTGTTACTATGACCCTGGTCGGTTGTTACTATGACCCTGGTCGGTTGTTACTGTGACCCTGGTCGGTTGTTACTATGACCCTGGTCGGTTGTTATTGTGACCCTTGTCGGTTGTTACTGTGACCCTGGTCGGTTGTTACTGTTACCCTGGTCGGTTGTTATTGTGAGCCTGGTCGGTTGTTACTATGACCCTGGTCGGTTTTTATTGTGACCCTGGTCGGTTGATTAAAATGGTAGTGCCAGGCTTATTACTGCAAGGTGTTATAATAGGACCTTAGATGAAGGCTTTGTTTTGCACAATCCTGTGACATTTCATGTGTCAGGCAATATTTGTGGACTTTGTGATTGACGATCGTCTGGAATAAAATATTAAACATTTTCAAATTGTTGTATACTGGTGCAGTTGTACCTTCCAATGCCGATGTTGACGTTTCTTTCGATAGATTCCCCTATCGCCTCTTGTGTATCAAATCCAAACCATGTATGTATTTGGTCACAGAAACACTAGCATTCGTTACAGATTAAAAATATATATAAAAATACTATGTTGATTTGCAGCCTATATGAGATCTTATTTACAATAACGAAACAAATCGTTTGAAGTTGATTAATACCACGGACAATGTTACTGTGTATTTGATGTTATTGTTTGAACAATTGATTAAATCCACAAGTCAGTCACGTGACATAGACCATGTCATAAATATCAGATGTCCTTCGCTCTTCTGATACGCCACAAAGTTAGATGTACGGGGTTCCCTGTTTTGTAATCACGGGTTATTGCGGTAACTGTTCCTTTGTCATACGTTATGGCACAGGGAAATCAAGTCTACTAGTATGTTCTGCGATGACAGATGATCTCCGGAGAGAATGCTTCAAGTCTTCTATTGCAGTGTGTGCGGAACGCCTGCTACGTCTGTGTCGGAGTCACCCTAAAGAAATCTATTATACTATATTCTGACAAACATTCATTTTCTTCATTACAAGACAAAATACACACCGGAGAAGCAATATCGTCTTAACTCGAGGTCACATCGAAGGTCGTTTATCAGTTGTCTGTAAAAACACGAGTGATGGGAGTGATTTGTGAGTATGGTGCCTTGCTCCGCAGTGTAATGTTTTACAGAGAGAAATAATACTCTCCCTACCCTCCACGAGTCTCCCATCCATCATCTCCCCGGAATCGAAGTCCCAAAGCAAACTCAGCTTAAAAGTGGTGTTTGATAACGCCTTCTCCTCAACATTATCACAAACTAACCGCAGAGCTGTCAGTTCCAGAAACCAATGTTAACCGAAATTTATCTGCAACGATTTGAATTTATTTTGACATGTGACACTCACTTGACAAATTACTTGGCAAATTTGTTCAAGGATCGAATGATACCGAGGAAAAGGTTTCCAGAGTTGTATGTGTAAAGGAGGAGAAGCTGTGACGTGGATGTCCATGCCTTTGGGACGGGAACTGTCGAATCAGGACGTTTACTGGCGCGTAATCCGTCAATGTATCATTGAGGAATTCTACAGACCGGAAAGTATCAGTTGGATATGCTTAACTGTTTTCACTCCAAGATGCAATCTATCAAACGTTGAATGTCTATGGCATCGTCTGTACATGTTTTGTATCTGTTTACAGAATCGTATATTAAATTTAGTAATATTTACTACAATTCTTGATTAAATCATGCAAAAATAAAAAATAATCAAGCTTTTGAAAAAAAAAAAAAAAAATGGTCACAGCTTTTATTGCATAGACGCCCGTGAAAAGTTCTGTCAACAGAGGTCTGTCAACAGAGGTCTGTCAATAGACAGACCCGGCAATCCATAAAAAAACTCATAATCAATTAAATCAATTAGGTGATTGATTCTCAAACTGTAAGCTTAATCATTAAAATTCAATTAAGTACTGGACATCAATCAGCTTATTCATAGAGAAATGTGTCAATGGTATAGAATGAAATAAAACATTAATTCTATTATCATCAATCAATGAATAAATCCAATGATATATTTTTTTTATCTGGGGAATACAACAAAATGTATCTAATAGCCTTAGTTACCTACAAAACAGTTATTTATTGACAATACAATGTGCCGTTCATACCCAATTATATTTCAGTTAAATTTCACAATGACCATACCTACGTCATACACAGTTAAATATCACGATGACCATACCTACGTCATACACAGTTAAATTTCACGATGACCATACCTATGGCATACACAGTTAAAATTCACAACGACCATACCTACGTCATATACAGTTAAATTTCACAATGACCATACCTACGTCATATACAGTTAAATTTCACAACGACCATACCTACGTCATACACAGTTAAAAGTCACAATGACCATACCTACGTCATACACAGTTACATTTCACAATGACCATACCTATGTCATACAAGTTATTTAAAAATATCATTCTCATTGTTATCCCCATTAATTTTGATTTCCCGTATATCAATTTTAATGGCCCGTTTATAAAACAAAAGAGAAATCATGTACATGCAAAGAAAACAACAACAACAAAAACATTAAAAACAAACAAAAACAAAAACACAAAAAACAAAAACAAAAACTGTATCTTAATCACACAAACTTACTTTTTTAACATTTGGGTCGAGAATCATGCATTTCATTTTGAGATCGTCTTTTCTCACCTAGTAAACCTGAACATCAGCGTATCAAACAACAACCAGTTATGGAATGATTACATAACAAAACCTTAGCCCAAAGGAATGCTTGTTTCAAACAGGATTAATTTATACCAGCAACATGCAATGTATTAATGGCCATTCGAATGTCATTTTTAGAAGTATCAAGCGTGAAACTAACATATCTATCAATATTATCATATCAGTGTGTTGTTGTTCCACCAGCAAAACGTGATCAATTACGAATTAATATTCGCCTTTTGATAATTGAGACCGATCTGACAACTCATTTGTAATTACACACGTCTTCTGGGAGCCTGTGTGATGAATGGGGCCCTGAACACCCGATCACATATCTCACGCCACATGTAGCCCAAAGGGCGTCAATCTTACCTCATGGAGTTATGATTAACACTGATTCATGTTCATCAATAAATTATTGTCAGTTTTGGCGACTGGCCATATTCATGACAGTAGTAATGATAGCGATTAGTAAATGTATTTCACTAATAATTGTGTGTTAGCTCGTTAGGATTGGTTGGTCAGATACAAATGTATTCTAGTGAAATTCCTATAAACACAATGATCTAAATGTGTTGATCTGATGTTAAATAGTAATACAAATAACAGCTACCAACCTACCATCCAATCACAACCATCAAATCAACCTACCACCCGATCACAATCATCAAATCAACAAACCTACCAACCAATCACAACCATCAGATCAACCAACCTATCACCCAATCACAACCTTCAAATTAACCAACCTACCACCCAATCACAGCCAACCATCAAATCAATAAGCCTACCAACCAATCACAACCATCAAATCATCTAACCTATCAACCAATCACAACCAAGCATCAAATCAACCAGCCTACCACCCAATCACAACCAACCATCAAATTAACCAACCTACAATGTACCACCCAATCACAACCAACCATCAAATCAACCAACCTACCGGCCAATCACAATCATTAAATCAACCAACCTACCACCCAACCACAACCATCAAATCAACCAACCTAACAACCAATCACAACCAACCATCAAATTAACCAACCTTCCTCCAACAACAAGGAGTCAAAGACAAAAATGTCCATGATATACATGTACATGTTAATATGCGAAAAATAAAATTATGACGAGCCTATGACAATTGTTTTTTAGTACAAATAATAAATAAGGCTCACTCGATAAAACATTTACATTGCTCTACCAGATATACATTTATCCAAATTGTGTTCGATCAGTTTTTGATATCAAATGACATTTTGTGATATACTGGGAACAGCAATAGGAAGTTAGACAACATAATATGGCTAGGATTTATTATAGTAATAATAAATTGGAATCATAAATGAATAGTTCGGTCATGCTTTAGTAGACCAATTACTTAAAACAATTTAAGCAGTCGTTTGGCCGTTCAGCGAGTCAAGTTTCGCTTGCATGCTACTGGGTATAAAGACGATTTATGGTGTTGTATAAGGAAAGAATTGCGCCGGTATTTGTAAACCCTCCGGTAGGTAGTCAGACGCGTATCAGTTCGACAGTAAAGCGTACAACAGATCACCCAATATCGAGATCTTTCTGTGGCTTTTACTGCCACATTTATAATATTATATTGAAGCAAATGTCATGTTTTGGTAATAACCCGGATGTTTATAGCCCTACTATACTTCAGTCGATGAGTTTACATGTTTAATATTGCACAAGTTAATTTGAAATCATTATACCGTGCGGCCTATACCATTATACTGGTCGACTCTCATCGCCAGCTGCGATAAACAACGGGGCCTGTCTGATGTGTGTTTGCATAGATAATAAATTAGTCGGTCGTTCATCGAGCCTTATATTCCATATTTAGCCCACATCTGTAGAATATACATCTGTGAAATGTAAAAAGATGACAGTTCATTAGACTCTCTTTCGATTTATTGAATAACAACAAAAAACAGCCTTTGTAATGAGTGGCAAACGAGCGAATTCAAGTAGAAATCTGAAGTCTTCTCTGATGAACATTCGTCTCAGTTTGCACATAGAAAAATAAAATGTAACACTGACTACTGTCGGAACCATGGCGGTAAAGGACCGTGAAATGGCCGGTTACAACAGCCTTGTTTTCCAAAGATTACATCCAAATTAACCAGTCCACTGTATGACGTAATAGTCGATTTATTGTGCTATTGTGCCCCGTTTCTTTGTCTTCTGTTAAAGGGACATTGGAGAGCTCACTAATAAGGTCAACTGTATCCCATTTCATGTTGGTCGTAGAATGCGACTAAAACTCGGGTCCCTTGAAGATTCGGAAATTTCTTCGATGTCTGTTATTAAGGGCACATTGAAGAGACCCAAAATAGATCTTCTATCCCCTTAACAGCACACGGGAATCTTGGGTCTTTCCTTTATCTCCACACTGCTAATAGATCTTCTATCCCCTTTACAACACACGGGATCTGGGATCTTGGATCTTTGTTTCTTTCCTCACTGCTAATGGATTTTCTACCCCATTACAGCACACGGGATCTTGGTTCTTTCCTTTCTTTCCTCACTGCTAATAGATCTTCTGCCCCCTTTACAGCACACGGGATCTTGGATCTTTCCTTTCTTCCTTCACTACGCTGTCTTCCTGTGCTTTGTTTCCCTCTACACGTGTGACCTTGACACCCGTCCTCACATGTTACGAGGACGCCAAAACCCTAAAAACACTTAAAAGCATGCGTCGTTTTTGTAATAAAAGTCATAGCTTCAAGTGACAAATCTACAACATATCAGTTTCATTCGAGTTTACTTAAAAAATTAAATAGATATTCCTGAATCTGATAACGTATTCGGGAAACGCCAGCATAAATGAGAAGCATGGCCTCTAATTAGGGCCTTACAGTAACATATACAGAACTAACAGACCCATTGTGACACTTTGGAGGCGTTTTTTTCTCCCTTTACTTAACAACTTCATTCTTTGTTTTCCATACCACCTGCAGCACACCACATCATCCGATCACATATTTTCTGTGAATGGGTGAAATTTTGATTAGTTTCATGTATCAAAAGTGATCTCAACGACATCCATTTTGTCATGAACGCTACATATGTCACTAAACGATCATACGAACGCTACATAAGTCACTAAACGATCATACGAACGCTACATAAGTCACTAAACGACCATACGAACGCTACATAAGTCACTAAACGACCATACGAACGCAACATAAGTCACTAAACGATCATACGAACGCTACATAAGTCACTAAACGATCATACGAACGCTACATAAGTCACTAAACGATCATACGAACGCTACATAAGTCACTAAACGATCATACGAACGCTACATAAGTCACTAAACGATCATACGAACGCTACATAAGTCACTAAACGATCATACGAACGCTACATAAGTCACTAAACGACCATACGAACGCTACATAAGTCACTAAACGATCATACGAGTTGCAAGCATTTTCCACCGGTCACATCGAGAAAACAACTACAAAATATATTATTGAATGTAGAAATTTTTAGTTTATTTCGATACTAATTCTTCCCGAGGTATTGATACGAATCGTCCGGCTTTGTTCTTAGTCTATAGTCTTGAGTGAATATCGAGAACATTGCCAGTAAACTATTGGAAGCCCGGCGCGTGAATGACTGTTGTACGAGGGCGTCTGTGTTCGCTCACTGAACATTACAAGAGACAGGACGTGACCGAGTAAGGATCGTTATAATAAGCCCGCGGTGACCAGTCATACAAAATAATCATATAGATATATGCATTCCCGAACTCTCCCACTTCTTTCGATTTGACGTTTCTCTACCCTTTCAGGAAATTCTTTATCTAGAATTCAAAGACATGCCTCGAAACGATTTGTATCCAAGTGTTCGCCATTGAAACGAGAGGCATAGACCTCGTGCATCCTGAATCACTTGGAATAAAATTCAGCTGGCCATATAGAAATGAGTTCGGCCTCGCATCAAGAATCCCCTGATTGAGTTTGAGATCGATGAAGATTTTTGCGTTTGAATGGAGTGTTCCTGATCAAAGTGACAGTATGCTAGAAAGGGGACGTGCTTAATTATGTATAAAGCGGAATCGACGAAAGCTGCGGATACAAAACACAATGTTCTGTTTGTCTTTATATACATAAAAATGGAACAATACCATTAACGGATACAGTTTCCAATGGGCAAAAGGGCAAACATTTAGTTCCTGGAGCATACATATCTAAATGTAATCAAAATAAAAACACCTGTTTTTACTAAATGTCGAATGATCATTCTAGACTTAATGAAACTGTCTTAATTTCCGCTCGAACTCCAAACTAGGTGGTTGTGCGTGACGAGTTCAGTAATGAAAGTCAGTAATGCAGCGACGATCGCGTTGTCAGCGAACGTTAACCAGTTTGAGTAGGATCACGGTAGCTACACTGACAGATTCCACCAGATCAGGTTTCTGTTCCATAAGAAGCCTTTTGGCTACTTTTGTTTTCCCATCAATATGCTTCCACGTTAGACCTGTAGCACAATTTGACGATTTAGGAATAGTTGTCGTTTAATCGTCTTGTAATGACGGACTGCAGACCAGTCTAATTGGCTTTCCATGTTTTTCTATTATCGGATTTGTATTATGGAAAATGATAATAGCAGATAAGAATGGCGGCATGCTTCAGACAAATATTGGGCACTGTCGTTCATGGCATTATGTATCGCTAGATCAGGACGATTTTATATTAACAGAGGAAAATGTAGTTCTCCGGAGAAAGCGCTCGGAAGCCATCATTATATGATAGCATCAATAAACAACACAATGACATCCGTGAAGAATTATTTTGCTTTAATTGGCCTGGGATGGCAGTCTCCGGATCACATGTTTGAAACGCAACAAACAATCTTAAGCTGAATTGGCTTACATAACAATCATAATTATGTTGTTTCGAATAATTGATGATGTCTTTCATCTGTCAATAATTTACATAACATGCCGGTTTTTTTGCTTATTAGTGTGTTCATTAAAAAGATTGATCAATCTCGCTCAGAATTTAGTGAAAGAATTTCTATACTGCATTAAAGTTTGAAGTTACGGCCGCGGAATCGGTATTGTGTGACCGGGTGGATATATGTATTGTGTGACCGGGTGGGTATCAGTATTGTGTGACCGGGTGGGTATCAGTATTGTGTGACCGGGTGGGTATCAGTATTGTGTGACCGGGTGGGTATCAGTATTGTGTGACCGGGTGGGTATCAGTATTGTGTGACCGGGTGGGTATCAGTATTGTGTGACCGGGTGGGTATCAGTATTGTGTGACCGGGTGGGTATCAGTATTGTGTGACCGGGTGGGTATCAGTATTGTGTGACCGGGTGGGTATCAGTATTGTGTGACCGGGTGGGTATCAGTATTGTGTGACCGGGTGGGTATCAGTATTGTGTGACCGGGTGGGTATCAGTATTGTGTGACCGGGTGGGTATCAGTATTGTGTGACCGGGTGGGTATCAGTATTGTGTGACGGGTGGGTATCAGTATTGTGTGACCGGGTGGGTATCAGTATTGTGTGACCGGGTGGGTATCAGTATTGTGTGACCGGGTGGGTATCAGTATTGTGTGACCGGGTGGGTATCAGTATTGTGTGACCGGGTGGGTATCAGTATTGTGTGACCGGGTGGGTATTAGTATTGTGTGACTGGGTGGGTATCAGTATTGTGTGACCGGGTGGGTATCTGTATTGTGTGACCGGGTGGGTATCAGTAATGTGTGACCGGGTGGGTATCAGTATTGTGTGACCGGGTGGGTATCAGTATTGTGTGACCGGGTGGGTATCAGTATTGTGTGACCGGGTGGGTATCAGTAATGTGTGACCGGGTAGGTATCAGTATTGTGTGACCGGGTGGGTATCTGTATTGTGTGACTGGGTGGGTAACAGTATTATGAGTGTGACAGGTTGGGTATCAGTATTGTGTGACCGGGTGGGTATTAGTATTGTGTGACTGGGTGGGTATCAGTATTGTGTGACCGGGTGGGTATCAGTATTGTGTGACCGGGTGGGTATCAGTATTATGTGATGGGGTAGGTATCAGTATTGTGTGACCGGGTGAGTATCAGTATTGTGTGACCGGGTGGGTATTAGTATTGTGTGACCGGGTGGGTATCAGTAATGTGTGACCGGGTGGGTATCAGTATTGTGTGACCGGGTCGGTATCAGTATTATGTGATCGGTTAGGTATCAGTATTGTGTGACCGGTAGGGTATCAGTATTTTGTGACCGGGTGGGTATCAGTATTGTGTGACCGGGTGGGTATCAGTATTGTGTGACCGGGTCGGTATCAGTTTTATGTGATCGAGTAGGTATCAGTATTGTGTGACCGGGTGGGTATCAGTATTGTGTGACCGGGTGATTAATCAGTATTGTGTGACCGGGTCGGTATCAGTATTATGTGATCGGGTGGGTATCAGTATTGTGTGACTGGGTGGGTATCAGTAATGTGTGACCGGGTGGGTATCAGTATTGTGTGACCGGGTGGGTATCAGTATTGTGTGACCGGGTGGGTATCAGTATTGTGTGACCGGGTGGGTATCAGTATTGTGTGACCGGGTGAGTATCAGTATTGTGTGACCGGGTGGGTTTCAGTATTGTGTGACCGGGGGGTATCAGTATTGTGTGACGGGGTGGGTATCAGTATTGTGTGACCGAGTGGGTAGGTATAAGTATTGTGTGACCGAGTGGGTATCAGTATTGTGTGACTGGGTGGGTATCAGTATTGTGTGACCTGGATGGGTATTAGTATTGTGTGACTGGGTGGGTATCAGTATTGTATGACTGGGTGGGTATCAGTAATGTGTGACTGGGTGGGTATCAGTATTGTGTGACCGGGTGGGTATCAGTATTGTGTGGCCGGGTGGGTATCAGTATTGTGTGACCGGGTGGGTATCAGTATTGTGTGACCGGGTGGGTATCAGTATTGTGTGACCGGGTGATTAATCAGTATTGTGTGACCGGGTCGGTATCAGTATTATGTGATCGGGTGGGTATCAGTATTGTGTGACTGGGTGGGTATCAGTAATGTGTGACCGGGTGGGTATCAGTATTGTGTGACCGGGTGGGTATCAGTATTGTGTGACCGGGTGGGTATCAGTATTGTGTGACCGGGTGGGTATCAGTATTGTGTGACCGGGTGAGTATCAGTATTGTGTGACCGGGTGGGTTTCAGTATTGTGTGACCGGGGGGTATCAGTATTGTGTGACGGGGTGGGTATCAGTATTGTGTGACCGAGTGGGTAGGTATAAGTATTGTGTGACCGAGTGGGTATCAGTATTGTGTGACTGGGTGGGTATCAGTATTGTGTGACCTGGATGGGTATTAGTATTGTGTGACTGGGTGGGTATCAGTATTGTATGACTGGGTGGGTATCAGTAATGTGTGACTGGGTGGGTATCAGTATTGTGTGACCGGGTGGGTATCAGTATTGTGTGGCCGGGTGGGTATCAGTATTGTGTGACCGGGTGGGTATCAGTATTGTGTGGCCGGGTGGGTATCAGTATTGTGTGACTGGGTGGGTATCAGTATTGTGTGGCCGGGTGGGTATCAGTATTGTGTGACCGGGTGGGTATCTGTATAGTGTGACCGGGTGGGTATCAGTATTGTGTGACCGGGTGGGTATCAGTATTGTGTGACTGGGTGGGTATCAGTATTGTGTGACCGGGTGGGTATCAGTATTGTGTGACTGGGTGGGTATCAGTATTATGTGATCGGGTGGGTATCAGTATTGTGTGACTGGGTGGGTATCAGTATTGTGAGTGTGACAGGTTGGGTATCAGTATTGTGTGACCGGGTGGGTATCAGTATTGTGTTACCGGGTGGGTATCAGTATTGTGTTACTGGGTGGGTATCAGTATTGTTTGACCGGTAGGGTATCAGTATTTTGTGACCGGGTGGGTATCAGTATTGTGTGACTGGGTGGGTATCAGTATTGTGTGACCGGGTGGGTATCAGTATTGTGTGACCGGGTGGGTATCAGTATTGTATGACCGGGTGGATATCAGTAATGTGTGACCGGGTGGGTGTTAATGTTGTGTGGCCGGGTGGGTATCAGTATTGTGTGACCGGGTAGGTATCAGTATTGTGTGACCGGTAGGGTATCAGTATTTTGCGGTCGTGGGTATCAGTATTGTGTGACCGGGTGGGTATCAGTATTGTGAGTGTGACAGGTTGGGTATCAGTATTTTGTGACCGGGTGGGTGTTAATGTTGTGTGGCCGGGTGGGTATCAGTATTGTGTGACCGGGTGGGTATCAGTATTGTGTGACCGGGTAGGTATCAGTATTGTGTGACCGGTAGGGTATCAGTATTGTGTGACCGGGTGGGTGTTAATGTTGTGTGACCGGGTGGGTATCAGTATTGTGTGACCGGGTGGGTATCAGTATTGTGTGACCGGGTAGGTATCAGTATTGTGTGACCGGTAGGGTATCAGTATTTTGCGACCGTGGGTATCAGTATTGTGTGACCGGGTGGGTATCAGTATTGTGAGTGTGACAGGTTGGGTATCAGTATTGTGTGACCGGGTGGGTGTTAATGTTGTGTGGCCGGGTGGGTATCAGTATTGTGTGATCGGGTGGGTATCAGTATTGTGTGACCGGGTGGGTATCAGTATTGTGTGACCGGGTGGGTATCAGTAATGTGTGACGGGTGGGTATCAGTATTGTGTGACCGGGTGGATAGTCTAATGACACTAAAAAATGTCGTCGTAGATGGTTTCATCCTACGTGATCTCAGTTTTAATATCAACTGTTTATTAATCTTTAATTCGTTTTGACTGCAAATAGCTGAAGATGCAGGTAGTAAATAGAATATACGGATTTTGACAAACGAGATTTTTTTACTGCATTTATTACAATTACGTTTTGTTTGAACCTTGATTTTTGATATGAAGACGTCGATTAAGTTTTGTGTTTTACAATTTGGATAAATGTTTTTTTGGTTGACCTAGATGTCTGGTCAGTTTGATTGTGTAAATATGATATAGATAAAATAGGACGTATGTAAGCGTGTGTTTAATCGACTTATCTGACGAATGCGCATGTCTCCACGTCATTAACCGACAGGTCTATTGAATGTCAAAGTGTGATTGACACTTGGTAAGAGAGTGAATAAGATGGATGATCACATGGTTAGGCGTTAGAGACTGGCCCTTTATCCAACACGCTCCTAACACTCGGAACACCTCGGCCGGTTCCCTACTGTCATACCTTAGATAATCGGCCGAGGTGTTCCGAGTGACACTCCTAACTGCTGGCAAAAGCGGCTGTCTTTGGCTAGAAACCGGAAGTTAGAGATACACGCCAATCCAATTCCGTACATGTAGACAGGCTTAGACGATTCAAAGTTTAAACGTCATTAAGCCCAGACTATTGCGTTGGGCCTCGCGTTTGTGATGGAGAACATTTCGTATGGATACCGACACTGCCTTGAATATATTGGGAATCACAGAATCTGTTTCACGCCTCTGATATTGACAAGTGGGTTTCTCGGTACACGGATCGATCCCTCGACCGCTACCTGTAAGACGAGCCGTTATTTATATTCAATTTTCGATAATACTTATCTATGTTGTTTTTATTCGATCGACGTGCTATCATTATTAATGCGATTTCTCCTGTCGGGGATAAGTGTCGATGTAGTCTGACAAAGTAATGAAAATTAATCCAAATCACATCAATTTAGGCATTGATATATGACGTATTACAACCATTCTGACAGTAAAGTCGCCATGAGCTTAACATAACAAAGTGCCTGTCGAGCTCATATACATCAAACTGAATGATTTAAATGCCAGCCGTCCCGGTCACACTGTACTTACAAGATAAACCCACTTAATTGGAAAATAAAACGAAGATTATTAAGTATACGTATTAAAGACTTTAGCAAGTCTATCCAAGGAACGGAGTCTACAACCTGCTTTGATGATTAGCACTTGGATGAAAATGGAGAGAATTTTATTGTCATATGTGACATTAGGATTTAGACAATTACATTGATAATGACGACAGGTTGATCATTATTATTACAATGGTTGTGTCAGATGTATTTAGGTCGTTTGTCCACAAACAGAACTCATTTCATGTTAGTGGTAGTTTTCAAATAAAAAGGCGTCGTCATAATCCAGTATAACAAGCAAACAAATGACATTCCAGCCAATCAGAACATTTCTTTACGTAGCTTATCTATCTTATCCTGGAACATGCTTCAGAAACGAAAAGTGATTTGTAGCATTTTTTAAAACTTAAATTGAACTTAAACTGCGTCAGTTGACCTCTTTCAACAACTATATGCGTTTCTGGTCGTTAGGGTTGTATGATACGGTCTTGCATTAGTGATGAAATACTGGTGAAGTATGAGGTGTATCCGAGGTTCACAGAACTTGGATTAAACACAAGTAAAATTGCCTTTTAAAACAGAGAAAACCCAGTACCTAAGTAATCGTTTGACGTCACAATTCAGTTACTTTTTGTGTGTAGAAGGAAATGTTGTTATGGTAGAGGGTTTGTGTATTAAATCTCTGACCAGAACCCAGAAATGCCTCGTGTTAGGAGTTATGTTAGAGATTTTTGAAGGTACCCTCTGTTTGGAGATGACCATGCCACCATTATAATCTGTATTTTCTCCCTATTTCTAAATTTCTGACTTTTCTGAACGTGTTGATCAGCATCCGCCCCAGTTAGAAATGTGAATGATTCTGGCCTTGGTAGAGACAAACGAAAGCTGTCTCAAACTTGGTACCTGCTGCCGTCTGTCTGGGTGGCTAGTTGGGATGAATATGATTGGTGTAATTTTTGTTTTGTTGTTTTTTTGGAGGGGAGGGGGGCGGGGGGGGGGGGGGGGGATGTTTTGCTGATGTAACCATGTTTTTGTTTGTTTTTGTTTTTGTTTTTGCTTTTTTTGTTTTATTTTATTTTATTTTATTTTTTTTGCATTTGAGCGTGATAGTTTTATAGAATCTCAGATGAGTGGCCCTCGCCCATCTCAGATCTCAAATAAACTTTGGAGTACCGTAATACAACAAACAAACACTTTGTGTGAGTATGTGATATAAATTATAAATAGGATTAGTTTCCCTGAGCTCTTTCTCTAATTGTATGGATACAAGATCTGGTGTGCCTCCTAGCTACGTGATCAGATGTAATCAATCAAGATATATTTGTATTAGACTGCATACTACGTAATGAAGATGTGGAAATCATGACACAATCAAACCAATGTTGTAGTTACTTTTGTCAACAGAACCGACACTATTGGAGGTGATAATGATATATAGCTCGTTGTTATATCTCCAGGAAATCTAACGAAAATAAAAGAGAGGCGAAAATTGTCCCTTAAATCATTGAACAGATATCTTCTGCTGTCAGGTCAAGGTCGATATTGTCTACTTAACAGGGAGAGAACATGCTGACAATCAGCGGTCGATAACGGTGACATGTTATCACACACCAAAGTAAGGACAATCTCTATTGTTGTTGAAACCTGTCACGTGGTACAAAAAAACAACGGGACACGTGATATAATGGCGATACATTGCACATCAAAATGTGCAAATTAATCTTTACTTCACTTGTATCTCTGCGTCAAAACTCACGAGTACCTGTTTTCTGGCAAACACCATGCATACAATTATGAAATGGTTATAATATCAGTCAAGCTTTAATAAAACCTGACCAAGCTCTTCAACAACCTACATCATACAAAATACAGTTATCGTTTAACGAAACACAGTTATATTTTTCTTTCATCACCATCCGATATCTGTCATCAAAATCGTGATCAATGGATGAAAAGTCCTTGAATATCGAATCATTTGTAATTGTAATCATCATATGTTGTGGATCAGTGATATTGCTATCTGGAAATAATCACACATTGTTTGTTAACTGGCAATTTTCATTACGCTGTCAGTCAAAATCCATGTCTGATACAGAAACAGTTATCGTGACATGTCGGCGATACACGATCTGATACAGACACAGTTATCGTGACATGTCACCGATACACGATCTGATACAGACACAGTTATCGTGACATGTCACCGATACACGATCTGATACAGACATAGTTATCGTGACATGTCACCGATACACGATCTGATACAGACACAGTTATCGTGACATGTCACCGATACACGATCTGATACAGACACAGTTATCGTGACATGTCACCGATACACGATCTAATACAGCCACAGTTATCGTGACATGTCACCGATACACGATCTGATACAGCCACAGTTATCGTGACATGTCACCGATACACGATCTGATACAGACACAGTTATCGTGACATGTCACCGATACACGATCTGATACAGACACAGTTATCGTGACATGTCACCGATACACGATCTGATACAGACATAGTTATCGTGACATGTCACCGATACACGATCTGATACAGACACAGTTATCGTGACATGTCGGCGATACACGATCTGATACAGAAACAGTTATCGTGACATGTCACCGATACACGATCTGATACAGAAACAGTTATCGTGACATGTCACCGATACACGATCTGATACAGACACAGTTATCGTGACATGTCACCGATACACGATCTGATACAGACACAGTTATCGTGACACGTCACCGATACACGATCTGATACAGACACAGTTATCGTGACACGTCACCGATACACGATCTGATACAGACACAGTTATCGTGACACGTCACCGATACACGATCTGATACAGACACAGTTATCGTGACATGTCACCGATACACGATCTGATACAGACACAGTTATCGTGATATGTCACCGATACACGATCTGATACAGACATAGTTATCGTAACATGTCACCGATACACGATCTGATACAGACATAGTTATCGTGACATGTCACCGATATACGATCTGATACAGACATAGTTATCGTGACATGTCACTGATACACGATCTGATACAGACACAGTTATCGTGACATGTCACCGATACACGATCTGATACAGAAACAGTTATCGTGACATGTCACCGATACACGATCTGATACAGAAACAGTTATCGTGACACGTCACCGATACACGATCTGATACAGAAACAGTTATCGTTACACGTCACCGATACACGATCTGATACAGAAACAGTTATCGTGACATGTCACCGATACACGATCTGATACAGACACAGTTATCGTGACATGTCACCGATACACGATCTGATACAGACATAGTTATCGTGACACGTCACCGATACACGATCTTATACAGACAGTTATCGTGACATGTCACCGATACACGATCTGATACAGACACAGTTATCGTGACATGTCACCGATACACGATCTGATACAGACATAGTTATCGTGACACGTCACCGATACACGATCTGATACAGACATAGTTATCGTGACATGTCACTGATAAACGATCTGATACAGACACAGTTATCGTGACATGTCACCGATACACGATCTGATACAGACATAGCTATCGTGACATGTCACTGATAAACGATCTGATACAGACACAGTTATCGTGACATGTCACCGATACACGATCTGATACAGACACAGTTATCGTGACATGTCGGCGATATAATCACACAAGATAGTAACCGAAATCATCCTTTGCACACTTAACATCGATGCAATGAGCAACACATATACATGGTATTCACACACAGCGACGGAAAATTGACATTAGTCATCGGTTTATTGAAACCAAACACGAGCAAGTTCAACAAATCTTTGTCATTACAAATGTTATTATCTCCAATTTAGACATTTGAAAATGCGAAGTTACCTGATTCATCAAATTTCCTGAGTAGTGCAAATAAATTTTCCTGTCAAATCCGGAAATCTCGTTTTGTTTATCCCCTCGGAAAGTCATACCAGATACAATTTGACGTAGAATTTTGTTTAAGATACATTACTCTAATTAAGATGTTTCTATCCTTTGTTTACAGATAATTTTCCGTTTCATAAGAAAGCTGTTGCAAAAGTATTGAACCGGTATTCTTTGTATACGCCCGTCAAAATTGACAGGATTGTTAAGATATGGGGTTGTCCGTCCGGCGTAACGTTGTTTGTAAGGAAATGTCCTCCTACTCCTCAATTTATGAACGTGTTTTTAAAAAGTTTGTAAGATTTATAATCATGCAATATAACGTGCTTTCATGAGCGGCATTTTGATCCGGCTATTTCTGCTCTATGTTGATTTTGACGTTTGATTCATTTTGAATGTACTTTTAACATTATTACTTGCTCAGAGATCCGGCTCTATGATCACAATATGCAGTTGTGGATTTTGAATTTGTTTTTAACCGATCTCTTTGAAATATATTTGTATGATTTATTATCATGACAATAGATATAGTTACTTAAGCAATTCTAAAAACAATTCCTTGCTCTCTCATATTTCATGATTCTGATATAAGAGTCCATGTCAGGGCGTACTTTCCATCTCGCGGTAGTCGAGGTTCCTTATCCAGTTTGTCTTCATTAAGAAATTCTTTAGATTATTCCTTATATTGCATATATCTGATATTTTTATCGTGTATATACCAAATTCTTAAAATGGAGACGGTTGTAAGTAAATGGGTCGGTTGTAAGTAAATTGGGTAAGTTGTAAGTAAATGGAGACGGTTGTAGGTAAATGGGTTGGTTGTAAGTAAATGCGGTCGGTTGTAAGTAAATGGGTTGGTTGTAAGTAAATGGGTTGGTTGTAAGTAAATGCGGTCGGTTGTAAGTAAATGGGGTCGGTTGTAAGTAAATGTGTCGGTTGTAAGTAAATGGGTCAGTTGTAAGTAAATGGGGTCGGTTGTAAGTAAATGGGGTCGGTTGTAAGTAAATGGGTCGGTTGTAAGTAAATGTGTCGGTTGTAAGTAAATGGGGTCGGTTGTAAGTAAATGGGTTGGTTGTAAGTAAATGGGTCGGTTGTAAGTAAATGTGTCGGTTGTAAGTAAATGCGGTCGGTTGTAAGCAAATGGGGTCGGTTGTAAGTAAATGTGTCGGTTGTAAGTAAATGTGTAGGTTGTAAGTAAATGGGGTCAGTTGTAAGAAAATGGGTCGGTTGTAAGTAAATGGGTAGGTTGTAAGTAAATGGGGACGGTTGTAAGTAAATGTGTCGGTTGTAAGTAAATGGGTCAGTTGTAAGTAAATGTGTCGGTTGTAAGTAAATGGGGTCAGTTGTATGTAAATGGGTCGGTTGTAAGTAAATGGGGTCGGTTGTAAGTAAATGGGGTCGGTTGTAAGTAAATGGGGTCGGTTGTAAGTAAATGGGTCGGTTGTAAGTAAATGGGTCAGTTGTAAGTAAATGTGTCGGTTGTAAGTAAATGGGGTCGGTTGTAAGTAAATGGGGTCGGTTGTAAGTAAATGGGGTCGGTTGTAAGTAAATGGGTCGGTTGTAAGTAAATGTGTCGGTTGTAAGTAAATGGGGTCGGTTGTAAGTAAATGGGGTCGGTTGTAAGTAAATGGGTCGGTTGTAAGTAAATGGGTCGGTTGTAAGTAAATGTGTTGGTTGTAAGTAAATGGGTCAGTTGTAAGTAAATGGGGTCGGTTGTAAGAAAATGGGTCGGTTGTAAGTAAATGGGTCGGTTGTAAGTAAATGTGTTGGTTGTAAGTAAATGGGTCAGTTGTAAGTAAATGGGTCAGTTGTAAGTAAATGTGTCGGTTGCAAGTAAATGGGGTCAGTTGTAAGTAAATGGGTCGGTTGTAAGTAAATGGGGTCGGTTGTAAGTAAATGGGGTCGGTTGTAAGTAAACGGGGTCATTTGTAAGTAAATGGGGTCGGTTGTAAGTAAATGGGGTCGGTTGTAAGTAAATGGGTCAGTTGTAAGTAAATGTGTCGGTTGTAAGTAAATGGGGTCGGTTGTAAGTAAATGGGTCAGTTGTAAGTAAATGGGTCAGTTGTAAGTAAATGGGTCAGTTGTAAGTAAATGGGGTAGGATGTAAGTAAATGTGTTGGTTGTAAGTAAATGTGTTGGTTGTAAGTAAATGGGGTAGGTTGTAAGTAAATGGGGTAGGTTGTAAGTAAATGGGTCAGTTGTAAGTAAATGTGTCGGTTGTAAGTAAATGTGTCGGTTGTAAGTAAATGGGGTCAGTTGTAAGTAAATGGGGTCAGTTGTAAGTAAATGGGTAGGTTGTAAGTAAATGGGGTAGGTTGTAAGTAAATGGGTCGGTTGTAAGTACATGGGTCGGTTGTAAGTAAATGGGTCGGTTGTAAGTAAATGGGGTTGGTTGTAAGTAAATTGGGTCGGTTGTAAGTAAATCGGGTCGGTTGTAAGTAAATGGGGTCGGTTGTAAGTAAATGGGGTCGGTTGTAAGTAAATGGGTTGGTTGAAAGGGGTGGGTTTTTAAAGTAAGGGCGGTTTGAAAGAAATGGGGTGATTAATTAAAGGTTGGTTTAAGAAATTTGGGTCGGTTGTAAGTAAAGGGGGGGTGGGTTGTAATAAAGGGGGTGGGTTGTAATAAAGGGGGTGGGTTGTAGTAAATGGGTTTTAAGAAAGGGTCTTTTAAAGTAAAGGGGTCTTTGGTAAGAAAGGGGGGTCGGTTTAAAAGTAAAGGGGGGGTAGGTTGTAAAAATTTTGGTGGGTTGTAAGTAAAGGGTGGGTTTGTAAGAAAATGGGGCGTTGAAAGTAAATGGGCGGGTTGAAAGTAAATGGGGTCGGTTTAAGTAAAGGGGTAGGTTGTAAGAAAAGGGGTCGGTTGTAAGTAAATGGGTCATTTTGAAGTAAATGTGTCGGTTGTAAGTAAATGGGTCAGTGTAAGTAAAGTGTGGGTTTTAAAGTAAATGGGTGGGTTTTGTAAGTAAAGGGCATTTGAAAGTAAAGGGGGTCTTGAAGAAGGGGGGTCGGTTGTAAGTAAAGTTTTGGGGTTGTAAGAAAATTGGGTCGGTTGTAAGTAAATGGGGTCGGGTTTGTAAGTAAATGGGGTGGGTTTTTGTAATAAATGGTCGTTGAAAGAAGGGGTAGTTGTAAGAAAATGGGTCTTGTAAGTAAATGGGTAATTAAGTAAATTGTTGGTTTAAAAAATTTTTGGTTGTAAGTAAGGGGTCGGTTGAAATAAAGGGGGGGCTTGAAAGAAAGGGGGGGTTTTTGTAAGAAAATGTGTGGGTTGTAGTAGAGGGGGGCGGTTTAAGTAAAAGGGGGGTTTGTAGTAATGGCAGTTGAAATAAATGGGTCGGTTGAAATTAAATGGGTTTTTTGTAAAAAAGGGGGTCTTTTTGTAAGTAAATGGGGGGTTTTGAAAGAAAATGGGTGGGTTGTAAAGTAAATTTGGGGTCAGTTGTGTAAATGGGGTCGGTTGTAAGTAAATGTGTTGGTTGTAAGTAAATGGGGTCGGTTGTAAGTAAATGGGGTCGGTTGTAAGTAAATGGGGTCAGTTGTAAGTAAATGGGGTCGGTTGTAAGTAAATGTGTCGGTTGTAAGTAGATGGGTCGGTTGTAAGTAAATGGGTCGGTTGTAAGTAAATGGGTCAGGTTGTAAGTAAATGGGGTCGGTTGTAAGTAAATGGGTCGGTTGTAAGTAAATGGGGGTGGTTGTAAGTAATGTGGTCGGTTGTAAGTAAATGGGGTCGGTTGTAAGTAAATGGGTCGGTTGTAAGTAAATGGGGTCGGTTGTAAGTAAATGGGGTCGGTTGTAAGTAAATGGGTCGGTTGTAAGTAAATGGGGTCAGTTGTAAGTAAATGGGGTCGGTTGTAAGTAAATGGGGTCGGTTGTAAGTAAATGGGGTCGGTTGTAAGTAAATGGGGTCGGTTGTAAGTAAAATGGGGGTCGGTTGTAAGTAAATGGGGTCGGTTTAAGTAAAAGGGGTCATTTAAGAAAAGGGGTGGTTTGTAAGTAAATGGGGTCGGTTGTAGAAAATGGGTCGTTGAAGAAAAGGTTGGTTGTAATAAATAGGGCAGTTGAAAGTAATGGGGTCATTGAAATAAATGGGGTGGTTGTAAAAAATGTGTTGGTTTAAGTAATGGTCATTGTAAGTAAATGGGGTCAGTGTAATAATGTGTGGGTTGTAGTAAAGGGTTTTTGTAAGTAAATGGGTCAGTTTAAGTAAATTGGGGTCGTTTGTAAGTAAATGGGTGGGTTGTAATAAATGGGTAGGATTAATAAATTTTTGTTTTGTAAGTAAAGTGTTGGTTTAAGAAATGGGGTTTTTTGTAAGAAATGGTGTCAGTTGTAAGTAAATGGGGTCGGTTGTAAGAAATGTTTTGGTTTAAAAATTGGGTCGGTTTGTAAAAAATGGGGTCGGTTTTAAGAAAAAGGGGGTGGGTTTGAAGAAATGGTTGGTTTTAAGAAAAGGGGTCTTTTAAATAAAGGGGGTGGTTGAAAGTAAATGGGGGAGGATGTAAGAAAATGTTTGGTTGTAAGAAAAGTGTGGGTTGTGTAAAGGGGGGGAGGAGAAAATAAATGTTTTGGGTTTAAAGAAAATGTTTTTGGGTTGTAAGAAAAAGGGGTCGGTTGAAAGTAAATGGGGTCGGTTGAAGTAAAGGGGTGGGTTTAAGAAAAGGGTTTTCGGTTGTAATAAAGGGGCTTGTAAGAAAATGTGTGGTTTTAAGAAAAGGGGGTCAGTTTAATAAAATGTTCGGTTGTAAGTAAAGGGTAGGAGTAATAAAGTGTTTTTTGTAAGTAAATGTTTGGTTGAAATAAATGGGTCATTTGTAATAAATGGGGTAGGTAAGTAAAGGGGGTCGGTTGTAAGTAAATGTGTTGGTTGTAAGTAAATTGGGTGGGTTGTAAGTAAATGGGGTCGGTTGTAAAAAATTGGGTGGGGTTTGTAAAAAATGGGGGTTGTAAGTAAATGGGTCGGTTGTAAGTAAATGGGTCAGTTGTAAGTAAATGGGGTCGGTTGTAAGTAAATGGGGTCGGTTGTAAGTAAATGTGTCGGTTGTAAGTAAATGGGGTCGGTTGTAAGTAAATGGGGTCGGTTGTAAGTAAATGGGGTCGGTTGTAAGTAAATGGGGTCGGTTGTAAGTAAATGGGGTAGGTTGTAAGTAAATGGGTCGGTTGTAAGTAAATGGGTCAGTTGTAAGTAAATGTGTCGGTTGTAAGTAAATGGGGTCAGTTGTAAGTAAATGTGTCGGTTGTAAGTAAATGGGGTCGGTTGTAAGTAAATGGGTCAGTTGTAAGTAAATGGGGTCAGTTGTAAGTAAATGGGGTCGGTTGTAAGTAAATGTGTTGGTTGTAAGTAAATTGGGTCGGTTGTAAGTAAATGGGGTCGGTTGTAAGTAAATGGGGTCGGTTGTAAGTAAATGGGTCGGTTGTAAGTAAATGGGTCAGTTGTAAGTAAATGGGTCGATTGTAAGTAAATGGGTAGGATGTAAGTAAATGTGTTGGCTGTAAGTAAATTGTTGGTTTGTAAAGGGGTCTTTTGAAAGTAAAAGGGGGGTCTTTGTAAAAAAAGGGGGTCGGTTGAAAGAAATGTGTCGTTGAAGAAATATGGGTGGGGTTTAAGTAAAGGGTGGGTTTTAAGAAAAGGGGCTTTTGTAAGAAAGGGTCGGTTTAAGAAAAGGGTGGTTTGTAAAAAATGGGGTGGGTTTGTAAGTAAATGTTCGGTTGAAAAAATGGGTGGGTTGTAATAAGGGTCATTTTTTGTAAGTAAAGGGGTGGTTGAAAAAGAAAAAAAGGGGGTCGGTTTATTAAATGGGTCGGTTTTAAGAAAATGGGGTCATTTTAAGTAAATGGGTGGGTTGTAAGTAAGGGGGGCTTTTGAATAAATGGGGTGGGTTTTAAGTAAATGTGCGGTTGAAAGAAAAGGGGGCCCGTTGTAAAAAAATTTTGGTCTTTGTATAAATGGTGGGTTTGTAATAATGGGGTCGGTTGTAAGTAAATGGGGTCGGTTGTAAGTAAATGGGTCGGTTGTAAGTAAATGGGGTCAGTTGTAAGTAAATTTGGTCGGTTGTAAGTAAATGTGTCGGTTGTAAGTAAATGGGGTCGGTTGTAAGTAAATGGGGTCGGTTGTAAGTAAATGGGGTCAGTTGTAAGTAAATTTGGTCGGTTGTAAGTAAATGGGTCAGTTGTAAGTAAATGGGTCGGTTGTAAGTAAATGGGGTCGGTTGTAAGTAAATGGGTCAGTTGTAAGTAAATGTGTTGGTTGTAAGTAAATAGGGTCAGTTGTAAGAAAATGGGGTCAGTTGTAAGTAAATGGGGTCGGTTGTAAGTAAATGTGTTGGTTGTAAGTAAATAGGGTCAGTTGTAAGTAAATGGGGTCAGTTGTAAGTAAATGTGTCGGTTGTAAGTAAATGGGTCAGTTGTAAGTAAATGGGTCAGTTGTAAGTAAATGGGGTCGGTTGTAAGTAAATGGGTCGGTTGTAAGTAAATGGGTAGGATGTAAGTAAATGTGTTGGTTGTAAGTAAATGTGTTGGTTGTAAGTAAATTGGGGTCATTTAAGTAAATGGGGTCATTGAAAAGTAAAGGGGGTCGGTTGAAAATGTTTTTGGTTTTAAGAAAATTGGGTCGGTTTTGTAAAAAAGGGGGGGTCGGTTTGTAGAAAATGGGGTCGGTTGTAAGAAAAAGGGGTTTGGTTGTAAGAAAAGGGGGGTCGGTTGTAAGAAAATGGGGTTGAAAAGTAATGGGGTAGGATGTAGAAAATGTGTTGGTGTAATAAATGTGTCGGTTGAAGTAATGGGGTAGGTTTAAAGTAAAGTTTGGTTTAAGAAAGGTTTTGGGTTTGAAGAAAATGGGTCTTTTGTAAAAAAGGGGGTCTTTTTAAGTAAATGGGGGGGTTGTAAAAAATGGGGGGTTGTATAAGGGGTCTTGTAAGAAAAGGGGTTCGGTTTTAGTAAAATGGGTCGTTTGAAAAGAAATGTGTGGGTTTTGTAAGAAAAATGGGGTAGGTTTAAAAGAATTGTTGGTTTGTAAGTAAATGTGTTGGTTGTAAGTAAATAGGGTCAGTTGTAAGTAAATGGGGTCAGTTGTAAGTAAATGGGGTCGGTTGTAAGTAAATGTGTTGGTTGTAAGTAAATTGGGTCGGTTGTAAGTAAATGGGGTCGGTTGTAAGTAAATGGGGTCGGTTGTAAGTAAATGGGTAGGTTGTAAGTAAATGGGTCGGTTGTAAGTAAATGGGGTCGGTTGTAAGTAAATGGGGTCAGTTGTAAGTAAATGGGGTTGGTTGTAAGTAAATGGGGTCAGTTGTAAGTAAATGGGGTTGGTTGTAAGTAAATGGGTCGGTTGTAAGTAAATGGGTTGGTTGTAAGTAAATGTGTCGGTTGTAAGTAAATGGGGTCGGTTGTAAGTAAATGTGTTGGTTGTAAGTAAATGGGTCGGTTGTAAGTAAATGGGGTCGGTTGTAAGTAAATGGGGTCAGTTGTAAGTAAATGGGGTCAGTTGTAAGTAAATGGGTCGGTTGTAAGTAAATGGGTAGGTTGTAAGTAAATGGGTCGGTTGTAAGTAAATGGGTCGGTTGTAAGTAAATGTGTCGGTTGTAAGTAAATGGGTCGGTTGTAAGTAAATGGGGTCGGTTGTAAGTAAATGGGGTCAGTTGTAAGTAAATGGGGTAGGTTGTAAGTAAATGGGGTCAGTTGTAAGTAAATAGGGTCAGTTGTAAGTAAATGGGTCAGTTGTAAGTAAATGGGGTCGGTTGTAAGTAAATGGGGTCGGTTGTAAGTAAATGGGTCGGTTGTAAGTAAATGGGGTCAGTTGTAAGTAAATGGGTCGATTGTAAGTAAATGGGGTCGGTTGTAAGTAAATGGGGTCGGTTGTAAGTAAATGTGTCGGTTGTAAGTAAATGGGGTCAGTTGTAAGTAAATTTGGTCGGTTGTAAGTAAATGTGTCGGTTGTAAGTAAATGGGGTCGGTTGTAAGTAAATGGGGTCGGTTGTAAGTAAATGGGTCGGTTGTAAGTAAATGGGGTCAGTTGTAAGTAAATTTGGTCGGTTGTAAGTAAATGTGTCGGTTGTAAGTAAATGGGGTCGGTTGTAAGTAAATGGGGTCGGTTGTAAGTAAATGGGTCGGTTGTTAGTAAATGGGTTGATTGTAAGTAAATGGGTCGGTTGTAAGTAAATGGGGTCAGTTGTAAGTAAATGGGTCGGTTGTAAGTAAATGGGGTCGGTTGTAAGTAAATGGGGTCGGTTGTAAGTAAATGTGTCGGTTGTAAGTAAATGGGGTCAGTTGTAAGTAAATTTGGTCGGTTGTAAGTAAATGGGTCAGTTGTAAGTAAATGGGTCGGTTGTAAGTAAATGGGGTCGGTTGTAAGTAAATGGGTCAGTTGTAAGTAAATGTGTTGGTTGTAAGTAAATAGGGTCAGTTGTAAGTAAATGGGGTCAGTTGTAAGTAAATGGGGTCGGTTGTAAGTAAATGTGTTGGTTGTAAGTAAATAGGGTCAGTTGTAAGTAAATGGGGTCAGTTGTAAGTAAATGTGTCGGTTGTAAGTAAATGGGTCAGTTGTAAGTAAATGGGGTCGGTTGTAAGTAAATGGGTCGGTTGTAAGTAAATGGGTAGGATGTAAGTAAATGTGTTGGTTGTAAGTAAATGTGTTGGTTGTAAGTAAATAGGGTCAGTTGTAAGTAAATGGGGTCAGTTGTAAGTAAATGGGGTCGGTTGTAAGTAAATGTGTTGGTTGTAAGTAAATTGGGTCGGTTGTAAGTAAATGGGGTCGGTTGTAAGTAAATGGGGTCGGTTGTAAGTAAATGGGTTGGTTGTAAGTAAATGGGGTCGGTTGTAAGTAAATGGGTCGGTTGTAAGTAAATGGGGTAGGATGTAAGTAAATGTGTTGGTTGTAAGTAAATGTGTCGGTTGTAAGTAAATGGGGTAGGATGTAAGTAAATGTGTTGGTTGTAAGTAAATGTGTTGGTTGTAAGTAAATGGGGTCGGTTGTAAGTAAATGGGGTCGGTTGTAAGTAAATGGGGTAGGTTGTAAGTAAATGGGTCGGTTGTAAGTAAATGGGTCAGTTGTAAGTAAATGTGTCGGTTGTAAGTAAATGGGTCAGTTGTAAGTAAATGTGTCGGTTGTAAGTAAATGGGGTAGGATGTAAGTAAATGTGTTGGTTGTAAGTAAATGTGTTGGTTGTATAATAGGTCATTTTTAAGAAAAGGGGGGATTTGAAAGAAAAGGGGGTCGGTTGTAAAAAAATGTGTTGGTTGTAAGTAAGGGGGGTCGGTTGAAAGAAAAGGGGGGTGGGTTTTTAAAGTAAATGGGGTTTTGAAGAAAATGGGTGGGTTTGTAAGAAATGGGTCGTTGTAGAAAATGGGGTCGGTTTTTTAATCAAGGGGGGTCGGTTGAAAGTAAAGGGGGTCATTGAAATTAAATGGGGTTGGTTGTAATAAAGGGGGTCGTTGAAAGTAAATGGGGTTGGTTGTAAAAAATTGGTCGGTTTAAGAAAAGGGTTTTTGGTTGTAAAAAATTTTGGTCGGTTTTATTAAATGGGGTCGGTTTGTAGTAAATTGTTGGTTGAAAGTAAGGGGTCGGTTTTTAAGTAAATGGGGGTCGGTTTTAAAAAATGGGGTCATTGTAAGTAAAGGGGTCAGTTGTAAGTAAATGGGGTCATTGAAATAAAGGGGCAGTTAAGTAAGGGGGTGGGTTTGAAGTAAATGGGGGTTGTAAGAAAAGGTTTCGGTTGAAAGTAAATGGTCGTTGTAGTAAATGTGTTCGGTTGTGTTGGGTGGGTTGTTTTGGGGGTCGGTTGTGAAAATGGGGTCGTTGTAAGAAAAATGGGTTTTTGTTTTGGGGGCCCAGTTGTTAAATAGGGCGTTGAAAGAAAATTTGGGGTGGGTTTTGTGTAAATAGTCTTTGAATAAGGGGGTCGGTTGTAATAAATGGGTGGGTTTAAGTAAATAGGGTCGTTGTAAGTAAATAGGGTAGTTGTAAGTAAATGGGTCATTTGAAGTAAATGGGGGTCTTTTTTGTAAAAATGGGTCGGTTGAAAGTAAATGGGTCATTTGTAAGAAAAAGGGTAAAATGAAGAAAAATGGGGTCATTTTGAAAGTAAAGGGTCTTTGTGAAAAATGGGGTCGTTGAAGTAAATAGGGTCAGTTGTAAGTAAATAGGGTCGGTTGTAAGTAAATGGGTCAGGTTGTAAGTAAATGGGGTCGGTTGTAAGTAAATGGGTCGGTTGTAAGTAAATAGGGTCAGGTTGTAAGTAAATGGGTCAGTTGTAAGTAAATAGGGTCAGTTGTAAGTAAATGGGGTCGGTTGTAAGTAAATGGGGTCGGTTGTAAGTAAATGGGGTCGGTTGTAAGTAAATGGGGTCAGTTGTAAGTAAATGGGGTCGGTTGTAAGTAAATGGGGTCGGTTGTAAGTAAATAGGGTCAGTTGTAAGTAAATGGGGTCAGGTTGTAAGTAAATGGGGTCGGTTGTAAGTAAATGGGGTCGGTTGTAAGTAAATGGGGTCGGTTGTAAGTAAATGGGTCGGTTGTAAGTAAATGGGTCGGTTGTAAGTAAATGGGGTCGGTTGTAAGTAAATGGGTCGGTTGTAAGTAAATGGGGTCGGTTGTAAGTAAATGGGTCGGTTGTAAGTAAATGGGTCGGTTGTAAGTAAATGGGTCGGTTGTAAGTAAATGGGGTCGGTTGTAAGTAAATGGGTCGGTTGTAAGTAAATGGGGTCGGTTGTAAGTAAATGGGGTCGGTTGTAAGTAAATGGGTCGGTTGTAAGTAAATGGGTCGGTTGTAAGTAAATGGGGTGGGTTGTAAGTAAATGGGGTCAGTTGTAAGTAAATGTGTCGGTTGTAAGTAAATGGGGTCAGTTGTAAGTAAATGGGTCGGTTGTAAGTAAATGGGGTCGGTTGTAAGTAAATGGGGTCGGTTGTAAGTAAATGGGGTCGGTTGTAAGTAAATGGGGTCGGTTGTAAGTAAATGGGTCGGTTGTAAGTAAATGGGGTCGGTTGTAAGTAAATGGGTCGGTTGTAAGTAAATGGGGTCGGTTGTAAGTAAATGGGGTCGGTTGTAAGTAAATGGGTCGGTTGTAAGTAAATGGGTCGGTTGTAAGTAAATGGGGTGGGTTGTAAGTAAATGGGGTCAGTTGTAAGTAAATGTGTCGGTTGTAAGTAAATGGGGTCAGTTGTAAGTACATGTCTGATTTCTGGTAAGTTTAAATGGAGCACGGACACTCATAAGCAGTTAAAAATAAAAGATTGGAACTTTGAGTCAAAATCTAACTTAGAGTCTGAAATCACCGTTGTCACTTCCGTTTGTGAAGATTGTGAAATATGACCCACAATGTTCTTTCCTTGTGTCTGATACAACTTGCATGGTACAAAAATCGACTACTTGTCCGTTTCTAGAGTATCCATGTACGACTGTTGTGTATTGAAACAGTTGATAGAGTTCACTTGACATTCTGGAACATTTCTGTATGCCCAAACAGACATCGGCGTTTTATTTGAACTTTCCAAGACCTTATCACCCGAGCGACACTATTTAATGTATTGCCAGCGGAAGTCAACCGTTTGTGGCGGTAAATCGTCCATACCCATCCGCACCTTAGCTATCTATGTGAGAACTTGGAACAAATGGTGGGAGGTCAACTCTTCCATATTAATTGCTGAAAGAAACGCAGAAAGCAGTCCTCTGATGTATGATGGCTTCTCCACTGGTCAATTCCGGACGAAGTCTTATTAATCAAGCTATGTCGTCTGGACCTTACTAAATCCTTCGGGCAATCCAATATACCCACGGATGTAACCCCGGAGATAGCCACCAGCTAGCTCCGATCATGCGGACACTGTCTGTCCATTTGTTTGTTCTCCCGATAAGACATATCCTATTGGAATCGTACCAGACAACAGTATACGTCAGTTTACCTACATGGATTTAGGTACAATCAACCTTACATTGCAGGTGTGCACTTGTAGGTAATTATATACCATTGTAGACGTGATAGGGAATGCTTATTAGGGATGAGAATACGGCTTGATCAACAATGCAGGAGACAGCTGGTGTTTAATATGTATAAGCTGAAATATTGGTATTTCTGGGAACAATTTTACTTTTTTGGGTGTCATCAGCCGTCATTGTACCGTGTCTGTGTATGTCTTTTCATTGCGATGAGATAACATGGCCGCTAGAGACGTTTTCATTTTATTTATCTCTTTTTATTTATTTATTTATTTATTTATGTTTTCTTACTTAATAAAGTGAGTACATCCTAGCACAGCTATGGGAATATAAAATTCTGTTCATTTACGTTTTTATAGTGCTACCACACTGAAATGACAACACCAACATCCGGTAGGACGGAACATTTTCCGGCAACTTTATGACGGTAAAGGGCCATACATGGTCGCTTATATCATTCATATGAAATGATGACAGTCGAGTAGAAGGTAAACTTATAATGTTGCTGAGTTTCCTAAACTTTTGGAAAATAGCCAAACCAAGAGAAAACCGGCAGCCTAAAAAGTCGACTCATCATTTTGCTATTCTAATACATGAAAGGTAGCATTTGCTTAGAAACCGTACTGATTAATTTGTAGAAAACATTTTGTCCTCCTCCATTGCCTGTGGCTGGGGTTCATATAGGATGTTTGTACTACTCACGATCCTTTGGGTTCTTTCTGGCTTCCATACCGGATGTAGTTATGAACCTCGCTCCCAGAATTTGTTCACAAACTATCAACTGCCATGTGCATTTTGGGGTGATTTGTTTCTACAAAGGAAAACACAGCTTATTGGTAGGATCTATTATTATTGAGTAATAATTTATCAAATAATATTTTAATTTGTTTTGGTTTATTTTGTTTAACGTCCTATTAACAGCGAGTGTCATTTAAGGACGTTCCAGGTTTTGGAGGTGGAGGAAAGCCGGAGTACCCGGAGAAAAACCATCGGCCTATAGCTACTGTCAGTACAGTGTACCTGGCAACTGCCCCACGTAGGTTTTGAACTCGCAACCCAGAGGTGGAGGGCTAGTGTAAAGTGTCGGGACACCTTAAAATATATTTCAAACATTGAAAACACCGTTCAGCTTTGTAGACAGTTTTATCTAAAGCGGATGCGGATAAGCTGCCATATTGTTTCCAGCGGAAGGGAAGTAGATGTAAGCTGCCATATTGTTTCCAGCGGAAGGAAAGTAGATGTAAGCTGTCATATTGTTTCCACTACCAACCTTTGTTTATTACTCAGACGGAAAATAAGTAACCTGGAATTTCGAAACTGAAATGTTTGTTTCGAAAATCTTGAGCATCTTTTAGATGTCATTTAATTAGATAATTGTATTTGTCGGTTGGTGTTTCCATCAAATCAACATTTAAATAACGTCAGAATATCGTGTAGACTGAAGTCTACAACCGGGGAGATGGAGCATGCATATTCAACAATGGGGAAGAGACAGAACATTTTTGTCAACCATAATTGACAACGGTACGGGAAAAGTTAATAGATAGAAAACACTCATAAAATGCTACCTCCAGAAAAAAGATTTCCAATCGAATGTCAGACCTATGTTTGAGTACAGATCACAAGAGTTATTCACTGTGAGCACTGTCACATACATTGTATGTTAATATAATCAGGAGCCATGTTGGTCCGTGACTCCAGGGAACTACAGAACAATGTGATGAAATATAAAGGGGGATTACTCCTCTTTATGTGGTAAAAACAATATAATGAGTTACATTATTTTTATTTTCATTGTAAGGTAGTGATTTCTAAATTTTCTTTTATTTACATATTTTTTATTATTATTATTTTTATTTTTTATTTTTTATTTTTTTATTATTTTTTTTTTAATTTCATTTATATTTCATTTTTCCATAAACTAATATATCAACAAATCAAATAGTGGCAAAAAACCACACAGGTTTATTTTCATGGTCATCCTTTCTCTATTTTGTGGCCTCGTAGTATCCCCTTAAGTAAAATATTTTCTGACCGTGTCGTCTCCCCTTAAGTGAAATATTTTGTGACAGTGTTGTATCCCCTTAAGTAGATTATTTCTATGGTCTGATATATCATGTAAATAAAATAGAAACTCGTAATCAGTCGATAGACAAAAAACAAAAACAAAAACAAAACCTAACAACTTTATAACTGTACATTTCCATGTGTTAGCATTTCTAGTGAAGATAAATTCTGGGTTAACGAATGAGAGGACTTAGCACATTAATATAAACAATACGTTGTAATTGTTATTCTCTTAACTGTCAATCAGGACAGTAAAGATCCTCTGGAGTACAATAGGGAATAACCCAGACATTAAAAGAACACAGCAAACAAAACCTGTTATAGGTTATCACCATGAACATAAATGGTTCATTTTTCTGAAGGATAAAAATAAAAGGTTACACAATACAGTATTTGTATGTACAAGTATACATGTTTGATTAGGTTAATTATTGTTTAATGTCCTATAATCAAGAAAGGTCATTTAAGGACGGCCTCCCGTGCGTGCGACATGCATGCGTGTGGTGAGTGTGTATGTGTGATTTAGGAGGCTGCGATATGTTCGTGTTAAGTCTGCTTTTGTTATAGTCGATTTATAGTGCGACCTCACTGACACATACTGCCGAATACACCCAGAGTTATAGTGCGACCTCACTGACACATACTGCCGAATACACCCAGAGTTATAGTGCGACCTCACTGACACATACTGCCGAATACACCCAGAGTTATAGTGCGACCTCACTGACACATACTGCCGAATACACCCAGAGTTATAGTGCGACCTCACTGACACATACTGCCGAATACACCCAGAGTTATAGTGCGACCTCACTGACACATACTGCCGAATACACCCAGAGTTATAGTGCGACCTCACTGACACATACTGCCGAATACACCCAGCAGGGAATCCCGCCCAGTAATATTATACTGACAAACCAATCGTCTCACTCCAAAAATGCTGAACGCTAACAAATACATGTATGATATATGAGGACATGTATGTATATAAATAATTTAACAGTCCACGGTAAACTGGTCTCGTGTCGTTATTGTAGTAAATCCATATTGTCTATGCTTGCTCGGATCTGGGATCTGTCTACTTCATGTACCGACGGTCACTCTGGCCTTTGTTTGGTGTCCAGCGCATAGGTAGGATTGAGTCGATAGGGAAAGTATATTATTGGTCATTGAAGTAGTAGACCAGTCGTTTACGATTATCAGTAACAGCCAACATCATATGGATACACTTAAAATACATGTATAACTATATAGTTTGGGCACAACTTCAAACAAACGTCAGCATGCAAAAACTATTTCATTCCAATCAGCATAAACAGACAGCCAAAGCATTGTTCGTGCCAGAAGCTTTTTATCATCCCTGCTCAACTTCATTACAACGGAACGTAAACTTTCTGTACTCGAGTTGTCCACCCCTAGAGAACGCCGGTGGTTAATCTGTAGTGCAGTTCTGGGACTAGGCCGCTTTGTTTTGGTGATTAGTGATCTGCTTTATTGTGGCGCGTTCATTAATGATTGCACCCGTGATTACATATAAATGTTTCTCTGGGACAGTATTTGAGTATGGCAATTGAAGTGTACGCTGGATTACAACAGCAGTTGCATAATTTTATCAAAAGGGACCGACATGAGAGGCTTTGTAATCATTGGATGAAATGGACATCTCCAATATAAACAATCCAATCGATTTTGCTTTGCTTTCGATCATTTTATATTAATTATTATGCAATAGCTGCAATGGTAACAAACACACACGGTTGAAAACCTGACATAAAACTGATAAAGCGAAAACACTTTAAAAACTAATGACTCATAGCACTTAGGTATTGTGATATATAAATGATAATGAAATGTACATCAATTGTTAGTTTCACGCTTTGAATATCTCCACTGTCTGTCGATCAAGGCACTCCACGACCAAGAGCATTCAGTTTTACAATTTTTAACAATAAATATAGATAAGATGAGATGAGATGAGATGAGATGAGATGAGAGATGAGATGAGATGAGATGAGATGAGATGAGATGAGATGAGATGAGATGAGATGAGATGAGATGAGATGAGATGAGATGAGATGGGATGGGATGGGATGGGATGGGATGGGATTGGATTGGATTGGATTGGATTGGATTGGATTGGATTTAAGATAAGTTTATTTCTGGTTCAGGACATTGTATAGTCCTCTATATCAGACTCAAAAACAAACAAACAAAAAAACAAAAACAAAAAACCAGATATTTATATATATAACACATATCAAAAACATGTACACAAATACATTAAGATTAAGTTTCAGTCCATAATATTACATTATGTTTTATATGGTTATTTCAGCTGTATAGTTAAAGAAGATTTCTTGGGTTTTTTTTCCAGTGATTGTCCAAAGCGTTTTTGAAAGCGTTTATGCTGGGCGCGGATACGATTATTTCAGGTAGACTGTTCCAATATTTTACTGTCCTTATTGAGAAAGAATTTTGAGAAAGAATTTTTCCTAGCTGCTGATATAAATAAGTTTGATAAGCTTACCTAACCAATGCTAATTATTATATACTAATCAACGACGGCTTGTTTTGTTATTGTTGTTACCTGTATGTATAACACATCGAGTTCGTCAATAAAAAGGCCAAACCAGACTCAGTACCTTAATCATATTGTATATTTTGTAAGGCCTACCCTGTTCGTTGTTGGTAGTCCCAAATCGCTTGTATTTCGTGTATATTTGAGAGCAATATGCTATTCCCTGTACCCCCTTGATCTAATGACTTATGTGATACTAACGATGATAAAATTGTACCCGGCATTTTCTATCCGAGCACACCACAGTTTCATGTTTCTGTACAATGTTACTGATGTGACATAATGCCAATATCTCTGTCATTATACCGTACTCAGATAGGATTATTTAACAGAAAACGTCTCCGATTTTTTTCAAAATCCTTTAAAAAAAATGTCAGCACTCGTGGCTGTCTGGGACTTGGTGATGTGTTTTTTCTTCTATGTGTAATTCAGTTGTTACTTATTACATCGGGGAATGTTGAGATAAACCCAGGACCTGTAAATATTTCTGATTCTGATTTCGATATATCCTCTGAATCCTCATACCTCTCTAGTAATGCAAGCGACTACTACGACAATTCTAAATACTCATTTGTACATTTGAACGTCCAAAGTCTCCGGAATAAGATGGATATATTATTTACAGAACTACACAACGTCTGTGTTTTATCTTTCACTGAAACTTGGCTCTCCATTAATGATAATTAAGCTGATTTTACCTTTCCCGGCTATTGCGACCCTTTTTGCCACGTTAGACCAGATCGTGTCGGTGGGGGGGTATCTGTGTACGTTAAAAACAACATACCTGTTAAGCGTCGCCCTGACTTAGAGCTTCCCTCTGTAGAACATGTTTGGGGTTGAACTAAATTTATCAGGAACTTCTATACTCTACGGCACTTTCTACAGGCCTCCTAATTCTCCGGTCTCTCAATGGGACCATATTTCACGATCTATAGAACTAGCTTTTAACACTGGATGTGAAAACATTATTGTAACCGGTGACCTGAATGCTAACTATCTTACTAACAATCAATCAGTCTCGCACTTACACGAACTTCTCCAAACTTTTAACCTGTCCCAAATGATATCGTCTCCTACATTTTATACTGAAACCTCCTCATCTCTACTTGATGTAATATGTGTTAGTAATCCTCGGTTGATTGATAAATGTTCTGTAGGTGAAAGTTTTCTAGACCAACCTCTGAGGTATCATTGCCCGATTTTTGGTAGCTTAAATATATCTGTACCGAAAAAGTCGTCAGTTAAACGTAACATATGGCTGTTTGATCAGGGTAATTACGACATGTATAGAGAGAAACTTACTAATACTGACTGGGATACTATTCTAACAAATGATAACATTGACGACTCTGTCGATTCCTTTACTAATATACTTATTAATACTGCTAAGGAATGTATTCCTAACAAATTAGTAACAATACGCACCAGAGAACCCCCATGGATGTCCAGTGAAATTCATAAATTAAGTCGGAAAAGAAAAAAGATTATTCAGATTAGCCAAGAGATCAGGAACTGCGGAGGATTGGAGTAAGTATAAAAGAGTCAGGAACAAATGTGTAAGTGTAATACGTAGTGCGAAAAATATATACCTTCATAAACTTTGCGGAACACTTGGTAATAAAACACATGAGCAATCTTGGTGGAAAACGGTAGGTAAACTGATGTTAAATTCTAATAAAAAGAGTAATATACCACCCATTCATATACATTTTTTTTTGTAAACACATCTACTCTTACCGATGACTCTGACATAGCCAATGCATTTAATGAATTCTTCTGTCTTAACTCCACTGTCGATGATACTAACGCAGAACTTCCACCCACTTACAACAATGAACATTTGCTTACTCATATCCATATTGAAACAAATGACATTTATTCCGTCTTATCTAATCTGGACTGTTCCAAGGCAGTGGGACCTGATCTTGTAAATCCGAGACTACTTAAGGAAGCGGCAGCAATTTTGTGTTATCCCCTTCAAATAATCTTTAATTATTCCTTAGCCACTTCATCTTTTCCTAGTACATGGAAATTAGCAAATGTTACCCCTGTGTTTAAAAAAGACGATCCTTCTCTTCTCAATAACTATCGACCAATATCTTTAATTTCAATAGTAGGTAAAGTAATAGAGAGATGTGTCTCAGTCTGGATTCAGAGCTGGCGACTCTACAGTAAATCAGTTAATTGCAATCACTAATGACATTTATTCAGCACTAGACAAAGGTAAAGAAATTCGAATGATCTTTTGTGATATTAGTAAGGCATTCGATCGAGTTTAGCATACGGGTTTACTTTCCAAATTACGCAAAATAGGCATCGGTGGAAGATTTTTATCATAGTTTCAAAGTTATTTAAATAATAGGAAGCAAAGAGTTGTTGTTAATAGTAAGACTTCCGAATGGATGGACATTAGTGCTGGGGTTCCCCAGGGGTCAATATTAGGCCCTCTATTGTTTTTGATTTTTATTAATAATATCGTTGAAGGCATCAACACCACAATAAAATTATTTGCAGACGACACTTCTCTTTATGCTATAGTAGATACTCCCACTCACTGTGCTGATATGTTGAATGACTGTTTAAGGAAAATACATGAATGGTCTGAACAGTGGTTGGTTAAGTTTAACCCAGAAAAAACCGAATCTCTTTTAGTGAGCAGGAATATTAATAAACCTCGTCACCCCACATTATTCATGAATAACGTTCCTGTTAGTGAGGTCAAACATCATAAACATATAGGGCTATTCCTCTCCCACGACGGTACTTGGTCTGAACATATAAATTATATGATTAAAAAAGCATCAAATAAACTAGCCATATTGAGACGTTTCAGATTTAAAATAGATAGGAATTCACTTCAAACCTTATACTTCTCCTTTATCAGGCCCATACTAGAATATGGGGATATCGTCTGGGATAATATTACTATTCAACAGTGTCAATCTCTAGAAAATATTCAACTGGAAGCTGCAAAAATTATAACGGGTGGGGCCAAACTTACAAGTCATGCTAAATTATATGAAGAAACTGGGTGGGACACTCTACAATATCGCCGTAAAGTGAAGAAAATTGTTCAGGTACACAAAATTATTTTTGACCTCACTCCCCCATACCTTTCTCATTTACTCCCTCAACGCAGAATGGACGTTCATCAATATAACACACGCGATGCTGATAACTTAAATAATGTATTCTGTAAAACGAACTTCTATAAAAACTCTTTTCTCCCTTCTTCTATCGACCTTTGGAATTCACTACCCCCAGATATTAAAAATAGCCCCTCTCTTAGTAACCTGAAAAAATACCTACACAGACACTCACCGACAGTCCCTCCTTATTATAGTTATGGGAAACGTTCTGATCAGGTTCACCATGCTAGATTGAGGATGAATTGCAGCTCTCTAAATGCCCATCTATTTAGTCGTAATCTTATCGATAGCCCTGTATGTTCATGTAGACAAGCGTATGAAACCACTGAACACTTTCTATTGTCTTGTCCAAACTATACCATTGTAAGAAACGAATGTTTTGTAGATCTACCAATAGACTACACTTTTGATATGCTCCTATACGGAGATTCAAATCTATCGATTACAGAGAATGAAAATATTTTCCATTGCATCCAACTTTATATTTTAAAAACCAAACGTTTTTTAAATTAATAGTGCCATTTTACGAGTCCCAAGAGGTCACTAGTGCTGTATATTTACATTATATTACTATGTTTTATTATGTCATTATGATTATGTAGTACCTATAGTATCACTAGGTCCCATTACATCTCTCTCTCCCCCCCCCCCCCCCCTCTCCCCCTCTCTCTCTCCCTCCCCTCTATCTCTCTCTCCCCCCCCCTCTCCCCCTCTCTCTCTCCCTCCCCCTCTATCTCTCTCTCTCTCTATCTCATAAATAGTTTTGTTTTTAAGTTATACTATTTGACTAATAAATGGCTATACAGTGTTGTCACCCGCTAATCTGTTATTTAAGGAGACAGATTTAAATAAGTATTTTCATACTTTTTTCTGAATCCTTTTATTATTATGTATCATATATATGACATGTAGATATTGAATAAAATATTGTTTAAACTAATATGCAATATTGCAGTGAAGAGTTCATTTTGCAGCCAAGTTACTCTACAACGTGTACACGTGTGTTATGTACTCGATACACCAAAACCTAATTTAACAGGTTCACATACATGTACCTATGCACAAATAGGAACCCCCCTCTGAATATTCCATGAAAAGGTCAACTCGACAGGTCATTTTGGACGGACTTTATATAAACATACCTCATATAAATAGATAATTCTTCTCCTCGATTTTCAGTGAAGGTTTACCTGTATGTATAAAATTTTATCCGGCGCCTTTGTTGGTTTATGGTCTTATTATTTTATGGGGAAAAAAATGTTATTCATAGTTTAAAATCAGAGTTTGGTATTTTCCTATTGTTATGTTAATGAGTAAGAGCTGTCTTCGGAGATTAATTGACTTTCTAATTTCCCATTATTCCAAAAAAACCGGAAATCTAATAAAAAAAACAACGGACATATCAATTATTATCAAAGTCTTATGAATATGAAAATCTATTCTCTGTATATTCCTAATACATGTATTTCAATTTCTATGCCACTAACTACTGAAAATAAATCAATTCAATTCAATTCCATTCATTTTATTATCTTTGGGTTGACAACCGATCAGTTTTGTACAAACACGATACAGAATACTTCATATTGTATTGTAATCGGAACAGCTTTATCCAAATCAAAATTAGCTGCAATTATTTCTGAATTGTTTCGGACATTTTATTTTCTATTTCAGAACTACCGATATGCGAGTGCATTTCATCATGTTTCCCACATTAGAATCGCGACACTGTTGTTTTTTCCCCATATTTCTAGTATAAATAAAGGCTGGAAATATTTCCTCTGTTTGAAATTGATAGAGTTATTTGATTAATAATACGGGAAAGTGATAAGTGTATTTCATAGAAAATACAATGAAGATGTTTGTCTGTAAAAACACTCTGAAAACGCCGAATGGTTTATCGATTAATGTATCTATAATTTCTACAACGAACAACAACATCTCTTTTCATTTACATTATAATCCATGACAAAGACAATTTCCACAAAACTCATACACAAATTGTACTTCTACGCGGAATGGAATTAGGATAGCGATATTACACCGATATATTGGAAATGAAATATTTGTTCGTTGTTATGAGTTGGCAAACGAGATTGTAGAAGGAAATAGTTTGCATATAATGCACACATTTGTCTTGCGAGCCCGTCCTATAGACACAACACCGCGAGATAGAGATTGTCTGGTGGTATAGGAGCAAAAAAAAACAAAAAAACCTTGTGTCGGTGGACAATGTTATATGCCTGTCTGAGATTGTGAGATAGTATTCGATGAAGCAGTCATATAGAAACTTTCCAGGGTTACAGTGACGGGGACACTTTCCATCTGAATCTCCATATATACATTGTATGGTACTTCATTGTTCAATTCTAAACAAGCTTACCATTTCTAACCATACTAGGTAGGTTTTAAACACGTCGATATTCGTAAGTGAATTAATAAGGGAAATAATTCCACTATATTGACTCTAGATATATAAAATAAGATATTCACCTTTTTTCTATTACTAATGTTACAAAACAATCCCTATGAAACTAAACAATTTTTGAATTAAGCGCCCTTTTAAATGCACAGTGGACGTATTCGATTAGTCAGTTATAAAACGTTTTACAAATACACCAAACAATGTCTAGACTATTAAGCCTGGTTTTAATGTATCATATACGCGTGTTGGTCATCAGAACAAATCGACTAGTTACATATCGTATAGCCATTACTATGATTGGGGCGTTCTCATCCATTGTGGACATTATACAAATTGATCCCAAATCATGTTGACGTTCAATGAGATCCGACCGGGAGGTTGACCTCGCTCGGCTTACACCCAGCTAAACCCACAGGACCAATAATGTGTTCACAAGATGGCCATAATATCCCTGTGTTGGTACTCTGTCCGGAACGGTGAGGCTGCGGCTGTTACCGGACAAGTGAAATAGGTCCCGGATGGATATGTGTATTGTACGAAAACATGGCTAATCGATGTTAGCTGTTATTAATACGAAACTATCACACCAGCTCAATATCAGCGTGGTAAAACACATGATAGCGTTGGGATTAGTCAGGATTAAGTAAGAATTAACTTATCCTCAATAGATATGTTTTGTATAAATTAATGGGGTATTTGTTTTAGTTGTTGTTAAAATGTTACTTAGTGAGTGAATTCTGAAACAACAAATAATCATTATTACTCAACATTAACAATAACTTGAACTCGCCACATCCAATGTTTAGAGGCATTGTGGCCAGGGATTTTGGTGTATGTACTTTTAACACCCAATTACCATTCCCATGGCGATACAACAGAAAGAATAGATAATTGTTGTGAATGGCGAAGTCCCCCTTCGCAACCATAGGGTCGTAGGGGAAAGAATTAGATCAATGTTTATTCCGATTGTAAGTTGTTCATTGGTACGTATCTGAGAAAAATCATCAAACACGGGTCTGTTCCGTGGACAGGGATATCTCAACATGAGTTTGGCTGACCAGCACTCGGCAAGTTTCACGCTGACCGGCAAAACTATTACACTGGGTTGAAATATCCCTTTCCACGGAACAGACCCGTGTGAGATTGTATTAGTCTCCATTAGGGATGTCCGGTAAACCGTGAAGACAAACGTTGAGACAATGTTAATGGAGAAAATAGGAAGAAAACGTAATCTAGAAAAAGAGATCAACAATTCGGTCGGCTTTTATATAATGGGAGTAATTCATTTACCTCCTAAATGTTGGATTGTGTTTAATGTTAGGTTGGTCTTATTCTAGATGTCAGCTTTGTTTTTTACTTTTGTTTTTCTACTTCACGAACTTGTATGGAACGTAATGCCAAATAAATCTCTACATTTCCGATATATCTGAATATTCGAATGAATCATCTTTTTAAATTATATTATTTTTACCCTCGCCACTGAATAGCGTACAGTGTAATGAAGCGAAAAACTTAGATACTGAAAACGGAATAAATGATACGGGAATGTCTACTGATGGCGATACCGATGGCTATCTGTAATGTACTTAAATAATCAATAACACTAGTTTATATCCATTGGTTTTAAATCATGGTAAGGAGATCAATCAGATTAATTGCGGGGATCGCTTCTGTTTTGACAAATGACCTTGACCCTACACATGTTCCACATGGCTATGACAGAAATAGTAATCAGAGACCCATGGCACTTTGCTTCATGAAGTCATAAAATCTTCACAATTAATAAAAAAAGATACAAAATTTGATACGGAACTTGACCGGCATGCAAAATTTGGACAAAATCCTTTCATTCTGCAGAATTAGAAGGATTTTAAAGGAATAGGGATAATTTCCCTTTAAACCCCCGCCCCTCAGGCCTCTCGGGTGCCAGATGCAACGTTTATACAAAATTGACTCCCCATCACAGAAGGATGTTTCAGACCAAATTTGGTCAAAATCTACCGAGTCAATCATGACTAGTAGAAAGAAAGAAAGAAGAAGAAGAATTTTATATGAAAAATTGACGGACGACAGACGCGGGCGCCATGACCTAAATGCCCCGGGCCTTCGGACAAGGTGGGCTTAATCATACCTTACTACATCTGACATAACATTTAACTTCTATATATTCATAGGTTTTTTTATCCTGTCCACTGAAATATACAAACACTGAATTGGATGGCATATAACGGGGAAATTAAGCACAATCCGGGATTAATGACATTTAAAAACACAGGCTTATATTGCTTGTCTAGAACCTTTATCATCATTGCTCCTTTCTACTGAATGTGTCTGTGGACAATAGTTTGATCTTATATTTCTTCGAATAAAGTAAATGGACATACCAAAACTGTAACGTTGTTTCGGTGTCTATCAAGTTGCAACATTTCGCTGAATTGGGATCGAGATAATTACCATTTCTGAATTCTTAAATTAGGTTATGTGCTAGCGTTTCAGTATTACAGTATACGTATAATAGATTGGGAGGTATTGATTTAAATCATTTTCTCGCACAATTTATCTCAAATATTATCAATGTAACATCCTCATTGTATTCAGGGAAGGGATTTAACGCGGTAAATTGTAACCGTCTGTTACTGTATTTACCAGTCTTTTAATAAACTGTGTAAGGTCATTAATCTGTCAAATTTACCAATAAATTTGGACAAAGACAATTATCCAGAGTTCATTTAGGTAAAGATTAATGAATTCATGTTTAAGGAATCTTTCTACACGGTTTTCTTTTTTCTTTTTACCGCCGCTTGTCCCGTGGCCCTCCTCATAGCCGCTTAAGAACATATTTGTTTTCTTCACTATGTAATATGCAGTATATTTTATTGAAATAATATCCGGCATTTTTCCTCTTTATTTTTCATTCAATAAACTTAGTTATAATGCAGAAGTTTATTCAAAATATGTACTTGGAAATTTATTTTTTTTAAGTATTTTTTTCTAAAACATCAATCATAAAGCCTATCTTCTCATCAACAAGAGAAACATCGCAAATAGAAATGGAATACTCTCAGTTGGTTCTACATCAAAGTTCAAGAAATAATGTGTAACAGCTCGGAGATGGATTATTTCCGCATACTGCCTGCTTTCTATCATTCTGAAACGTTGGTTAAAAGCAATAGAAAGAACAGGGATTTCCGGCTCACTCCAATGATATATATACTCTACTTCTTGTATATTTGACACACATATTTCTAAAATTATGTTGTTATTTTACTGAAATAGATACATTATAAAGACTAGAACTATTTTGCATATCACTGGTTTAGTGATTTAGTGCCAAGCGCTACTTGATGCCAACAATACGAGAGAGGCCTAGAACCAAGGAAATTAAACAGGATTTTCGTTTCGAGCAAATATAAATCAGTCTGTTTCACGTAAGTGACTATTCTTTATTTGTCATTCTAGCTGTGAAAACAATTTCTTCGAGAATATGGTTATATACTACAAATGATCATATGATGCTGACTGCTATCTTTTGTCAGGAAGAATATGCGTTTGTTTATGAACTTGTAAATTAAGAGACATGTATTGTTTAACATTCCATCATTGGTCATTTGAGGACGGCATCACTTGTGTTCCAGATGCATGCGTTGGGTCAGTGTGTCTTGTTTTGGAGGCTAAGGTAATTCAGGAACTAAATCCCACTTAATTTATAGTGCTACCTCACTGAAGCATATTGCCGAATAAACCAGCAGGTCACCTTATTCGGTCACATTATACTGACAACAGGAGAACCAGTCTTCTGACTCCTCAAATGAACCAACAATTTTAGAGACTGCACTATTTCCCGACCAGGGGACATAGTCCAGACCTTCCCCACAGAGTCAAACGCTCAACTCAAGGCCAAAAGTACGATAGTGCCAAGGGCAAAAGGTGTTTAGAAAGAAAAGAAACGATGAAAACCCTAAATTCAGTCGCCATTTACGACAATTAGTTCTAGCAGATACAATTCTTACTTTACACATGCAGGACAAATAAGAGCAATGAGACTGAAATACACATCAAATGGTAGTTAAACTTGCTTATGACTACTTACGCGGAATCGGAGAAAATACGTTCGTTTTTTTCCGAATTTGTTATTAGATATTGAAGTAAGTATTGAACATCACTGTTTTCTAACTATTCCAAATATCTTAGTTTTCCGAACTTCAAATGCAAAATATCAATATGAAATCTAATATATGAATTCAAAAAACATTCACGCCTCATATCATTAAACGAAACGTACAAAAACACTACACTTTAAAACTGGAATAAATGTACATTTCTGGATAGTTTCAGCCATCCACTTTCAATATCTGTATCTTGTAGCTATGGATGAAGCCATTTAAATTTTTGATATGATAATGAGGGACGCAGGTCAGACGGCAACTATATCCACATCTGAAACACTATCTAATATAATTATGTATTATCTAAAAGTCTTGAAATGCTGTACCAATGAGGACCTCTCGCTCGATAAACATACTGATTTATTTTACACTGTTTAAAGGGCCAATGACTCCAAGAATGAAAAGCATGATTTATTGAATACAATAGACAACCGTATTTGAACAACATACCAGACGAAATATCGTTATAGGTGTAAGTGTTTTCGATGGACCCAGTAACTTCCTTTCAGAAGAAAATTTTCTGTACATATGCGTCTCAGATGTAAGAATTAAGAATGAGACAGATCACGTGATACTTATATCTCGTAATCAGGAGGAATTCCTGCCCGATCGTCTAATACAAGTTTTATTGAATTTTTATTTCCAAGTCATATGCAACACATCTAGTACGTTATGAAATTTGTATGAATTTCCTTGCAGATAATTGAATGAACAAGTGTGTATTTTATATTAACTATGGAAAACCTTGACAAGAAAGTAGTAAATTGGTTATGGCATTAGAATACCCGAACATGACTGACAGCATAATATTTGGCGAGTTATTGATCATCTGTTTTGAAAGACATTTATTCTAAAATCCATTGTAATTGAAATTTGTTTTTGATAAAGATCACGTACGGTTTAGCTGTGATGTGGGTTTCTTTTAATGACACAACACAATTCATCATTCCTGATGGAAACGGAAAGCCATTCATGATTTTATTTCATTTGTCTGTTTAAAACGCTGCATCACCATTTAGGCGATGTTTGACTGATATGTTGGAGTGAGGAACATCCAAATGTACAAAAATCAGCAGTCTGGTATCGAAACAGCTCATGGTTGATGTGGGCCTCAATTCTGTAATTGCAACTGGATAATATCTCGGCTAACAAAACAGCGTGCCGATATCAACCTCCATCTGAGTAGAAACAGGACATCGAGATAATATAGAGAATTTAGGACAATTTGTCACTGTACGACTCGGTATCACTCATCTCCTTCCCTCAGGAAGTGGCCTCGCTTGAATTATCGACACAGCTGGCTTTTGTTCTTCTTGTCCAGGCAAGTTCACGGTCACCACCAAATAAATAGACGTTTATGGTCGTTAGAATAATGTCTGAAGAAGATTTGTTATTTGTGACACTTTTAGCCTCTTGTACCGTTAGAATCATGTCTGACATTTGTGACACGTTTCTCCGGCACTGTTAGAACAATGTGTGATATTTGTGACACGTTTAGTCTCCTGTACCGTTAGAATAATGTCTGACATTTGTGACACGTTTAGTCTCCTGTACCGTTAGAATAATGTGTGATATTTGTGACACGTTTAGTCTCCTGTACCGTTAGAATAATGTCTGACATTTGTGACACGTTTATCCTCCTGTACCGTTTTTGTGACACTTTTAGCCTCCTGTACCGTTTAAAATATAATGTCTGTTACATGTGGTGACGACGCGTTTAGAAGCACTTAGCGTTAAATTACTGCTGCTTATTTGTGACGCTGTTAGCCGTCTTTGCCTTTAAAATAATGCCTGATATTTTTGGAGATCAATTTAGCGTTAACGCATTTAGATACTTTTAGTAAAAACATTCACACCAGAAATCAGACTTTCTTCTCAGATTCCGTGTGTCGTAGATGATGTGAAATAAATTAGTAAACACGTTAGTTCAGGAATGAATAGAGGGATGGTGTCACATAAATAAAAATAGATCAAATGTTCCTCTTTTGCAGGAACAGGACGTGATTGTCTAAATTTGGCCTTAAAGATCCTAGGTTGGAGGGTATTTAGGAATAGTACATCTGACCTCTTTAAGTGTGAAGTGAGGGTTCACAAAGAAAAAAGACGTTAATCTATTTACGGCTGATTTGGCGTAATAATTGTACATGCTCCGCCATCGCACGACCGTAAGAGGTGACACGGAGTTTATATGTTCTTTCTAAACAGCTTACTTCTTCCTAATGTGACACTTGACTAACTGTCTCATTTTTAGCCTTTGATTAAGCATCCTCACCCTTAGGGAGTCTGTTTGCTCTGTCTCCTAGCCAAGACATGCAAAAGTCTATATTTTGGGGTGTTGGGCGACTGGTTCGAAAAGGGACCGGGTGGTGTGTCCTGCTTGATGTTTTCGACGGTATGCTTCAGTGAGATAGCACTATGAAGTCGGCGTCAGTTCCGTGCTATTACGAGAGATAAACACAAACATATCGCATCCTCCCAAAACACACATAAACTACACACATGCATCTCGTACACAAGGGAGGCCGTCCTTAAATGACAATAGCTGTCGGTAGGACGTTACACAATACCAAACCTACACAAGGGAGGCCGTCCTTAAATGACAATAGCTGTCGGTAGGACGTTACACAATACCAAACCCCCACAAGGGAGGCCGTCCTTAAATGACAATAGCTGTCGGTAGGACGTTACACAATACCAAACCTACACAAGGGAGACCGTCCTTAAATGACAATAGCTGTCGGTAGGACGTTACACAATACCAAACCTACACAAGGGAGACCGTCCTTAAATGACCATACATGTAACTGTCGGTAGGACGTTACACAATACCAAACCTACACAAGGGAGGCCGTCCTTAAATGACAATAGTTGTCGGTAGGACGTTACACAATACCAAACCTACACAAGGGAGACCGTCCTTAAATGACCATACATGTAACTGTCGGTAGGACGTTACCCAATACCAAACCCCCACAAGGGAGGCCGTCCTTAACCCCTTAACTCCCAGGATTTTTTAATGGAACTGAAAAAAATCCGACATTTTGGTTCATCATGATTTTTCACCCTTTTGCGTCAACATTTTTGGTAAACAACCCATATATATTTAGAAACTTGAGAATATAACCTTTTCAAATTTAGTAACAAAAGTGGTGTTTTTGCATTATTGACGTTACCATGGTAACCAAAATTTATGATTTTATGAAAAAAGTTACTTATTTCATATGTTTATACATTTTAAGCCACTGAGAGTGAATTTAGTGCTAGTTTATAAAATTAATGATATATCAGACACTTCAGGAAGGAGGATGAACACAAATAAATGTAGTATTTTCTTTTTATTTGCAGTTGTTGTCATAGTTACTGACTGAAATTAAAAGCAGTGATTATTGTAAAAAAAGATTTTATTTCCGTTTTATCTGCCTAGACTTCATTGTAAGAAATTTGATTTTGTATTACAGGTATAATGGTTTAGTCAGCAGTCTATCTATAAAGTGAATCTTGTAAAGAGGACCTATCCAGGTTTTATGGCAAAACCTCTATTTTTTTTATTTAAAACATTACCATGGCGACCAGAAGTGAAAATACGTAAAAATGTGATATTTTACTTGGAAAAACATGCGCATGTGCTCCCATCTGAATAAAAATGTAAAATTTAAAACAGTTTGCAGCTTAGATTGCTGTATTATCATTATAAATGTTAATCATAAATCATATTCATAAGTAGGTTGTTGTTTTCATGGTTTTAACATTAATAATCAATCTTTCGAAAGTTATATTCAGTTATATCTATTCCTTTCCTCATTTATGGTTTTAGTCAACAGCTAACATGTGCCTCCAAATCATGATATTGAAGCTGATTTTATCAATGTGAATTTTACCAATGTGTACATTGCAGAAAATTGCAATTCCTCTCTTCAACATGTAGAATCTATGTACATTCTGTATCCATTTTTGGTTGCCATGGCTACCAATTTAGCAGGTGACCATTTTGATGTTTCAGGTCTTCTTCACTTGTATTTGTTCCTCAATACTTATCATAATTAGCCACTTGATCACAAATATAGGATGATTAACGTTAAGGTCATAATAACTAGCATATGGTACTACTATTATACTAAAAACAGATTTACTGATAAAAAAATAAAATTATTGAAGGCATGCGAATCAAATGGTTATAACCATCTTTGCTCATCATTCTGTGTGTGTATGTCTTCCTGGTTGAGAAATCCTAGACTTAATTCATAGACAATAGACATGAAGAAATATAGACAAGTGAAGAAAGTCCAAGTTCCCCAAAGGAACATAGTTATTGATGAAATTTCAGTTTGAATAATCCAGTTTGGCAGACAAACAAGTTGATTGATATAAACACGTGAACTTTGTTGGTTACATGTTTATTATGGATTATAAAGAATTCTGAACTATATTTATTACATGGCCAGGCAAGCCATATTTGGTATAAATGATATATCGATGTACCATGTTTTGGAAGATAATAATTTACTTAAGATCAAAATTACATGATTCAACTTGGAAGCAGTTGAAAAACAACACCAATACAAATATTAAGTTATGTAATTTTAATCAATGACACAGAACAGTGGGAGATGGTAGCTAAGGGAAACTATGCCTAAATCTGCTGTCTCTGGTGGCAGGGGATGGCATTTATCCTCTAGTATTGGTCACACCACAAATATCCACATAAATAAAGTCCTAAAGCTGATGTACCTGCAATTTGAAATGGGAGAAAATCAATATCATAAGCATCCAGATACATGTATATACACTAATAAAATATCTTATTTGCAAGGCATTACAGATTTACTCTAAAGAATATGGTAATATATAATGCTCACTTCAAAATTTCAAATGAAACAGTCAATAATGAAGTATAGGAAATGAGCTCACATACATATAGAAAAGCAGAAAATAATGATCAATTTAAACAAAACCAAATATCCTCAGAAGATATAAGATAATAAACATTTTGATTGTAGTGAATTTGTAATTAGATAAATCTATTAGCTTACCTTTGATGTCATATATTAGGCAGAATCATCCATAAGCCAATGTTCACATTAAATTTTGTACACCAAGCTTGCTAGTAAAATTGAGACAGCTCCAGACCTTACAAGTAAGGGGAATACCTGAAACACAAAATAAACTTTATTCAAAAGTTGTTGATTGCTTGTTTCACATGGTCCTGTTTGAAAAATACAAAAGAAAAACCCAAAAAAGACTTGAAATATCATTAATGTGGAATATTTTAAAAAGCCTTGAAATGTACTTTTAGAAAGTTAAACAAACATGCCCATCCCACCAACCAAATCTGCATTTCAAATACTCATAACATTGTTCTGAAAATCCATATAAGCACACCAATGAGTTTCTTCTTGCCCTACTGCCAGACATTAGACATTTTGATGGTAAGATCATTATGTCTCATAAAGGACATCTCTCTATCTAAGTGTCTTATGTTTGGTGTTTAGGTCAGAGGAAACTCGGGTTACTCTCAAACAGAGAAATACACGTTAGAACCCTGCTTCAGTGTCCCACTCCTCACTAATAATAACTGTGAAAACTTGTAATTACTTATTTTTTCTGTCTTTTGTGCATCCTTAGAGGATTAATCATAATAAAGCATAAAATGATAATTACTAGCTAACCAGCATTATATCTGCCAACATAAGAATCCAACCTATATCAGCACACCATGATCCAAACATTGTAGAATTCACAACCAGCTAAACTCAAGAACAGCTATTTGGTATTTTCAGTAATCCTCTATCACCTCTTTTATCAACCATACCATGTGACTTTTTTTCTGAATTTATATACCACTGTTGCAAAACTGAAATTCTATGAATAGGTCTCACTTTTTCATCTCCCATGTATTTTTCATTATGTGAAATGCAATAAAAGCAAATTCATCCAATTTTAGTTGATACATGCATGTACAGAAATTTGGCAAAAAAACGTTTTACTATTTGTACACTAACATATTTAATATACTGATGTAAAGTAGAAATTAGAAATTAAATTCATAGAGATAAATATTGATAATTCTGATACAAAATACTGTAATGATGAAATTTATTGTAACACCCCACCACACACACACACACACCCAACAAACAAAGAAAAAAGAAGAAGAAAATAAAAATAAATGAAACAAGAACTAAATTGTTCTTTTTAATGTGAGTATTTTTTTAACTGGTCATATTTCATTTGGAGCCAATATACAAATGTAGGCCTATCTTGTAACACAATAAATGAAATTAAAGCAATATTACATGCAGATACTCATGTAAACATATGACATGAATATATATTTGTAAAAAATGCATACAAGATATTGCTTGTACTTTTTGTATTCTCGTGTCTATAGAACTTCACTTTATGTACACTTACCTTACCTACGTTATGTTCATCTGTAGGCCTATCTGAACATGATTGTTAATTTGTTTGTCTGTTTGTGTCGTCCATATACAGGGTACGTCCGCAGCTTTTCATAACCATAGCTGTCGGTAGGACGCTAAATATTACCAAACCAACACTCTAAACTATTTTTTTTTTGTTCGAATTTTGGGGGAAGAATGTCGGCGCATTAGGATAAAAAAAGGTAACGGAAAACAATTGTGTTTATAAATCATCATTAGATCAAAGAAATAAAATGTTGTTTTTGTATTAATGTCATGAATTAATTGCTAAAATATGCAGGTGCGTGATAAACGCCCTTTGTGCATCTTTTTGTAGATTTGAAGTAGATACCAACATTTTGCCATTTTTATTATTTGATTATGATATCAATTTAAAGGACCTATCAACATATAAATATGAATACAGAAGTCGTAATGGTGAACAGTAAATTGCCAGCTCCTTTATTATGAATTTAGTAATTTGGCATAAGACAAGCTGTGTAATTACTATAAGACTTACTGCAGTTGGTCCACCCAGGACCCATCAGTGTTGCTATGGACCAAAAGTGTGGAAATCAAAATAATTCTGAGCAAATGTTAAGAAATAGAAAAGGAGGTGAATCCAGTGACAATTTAGTCAGTTTCCATCTTTTGGATATTGAATTATTTTAAAGAAAACAAGAAGAGTAGTCGTCAATATCCCCCGCGCCCACTGAACAAAAACGGAAACTACCCATACACGAATGAATTAGGTTCCTTCGATAAAGAATAATATCTTTAACATTTTGTTTATATGGTTATCTGAAACAGTTGGAGTTACGTTTAGGATATGGTCATATTAGGTGTTTAACAGGGTTACAGGAAAATAACAACTAATACTGTCATACTCCACACAAATAGGAACCACCAGACCATGCGTGTTAACGGATATGGAGATATGCACCGGAAACGGAAGTCGGTCGCACGCAGAGACGCACGGACGGACGGACGGACAGAGCCGAATTCAATATTTCAGCAAACGTGTTTAGGGTGGGATAATTACAAACATGCGAATATTCTGAACCGGCGTCAATATTTCAACGTTTAGGGAAATGGTTGACATTGGAGAATATCCAAAAAACACCCAGTAATGTCAATGGAGTGTAAAACACAAAAGAATGGCACCTTTGAACATGGACCGATGTATGTCGTTATGGCGGTATGTCGGTATGACAGTGTGTCGGTATGACGTTATGTCGATTTGGCGTTATGTCGATATATGTCGGTATGACAGTGTGTCGGTATGACAGTGTGTCGGTATGACAGTGTGTCGGTGTGTCGGTATGTCGGTATGACGGTATGTCGGTATAATGGTATGGCGGTGTATGACTGTATGTCGGTATGACAGTGTGTCGGTATGGCGGTATAATGGTATGTCGGTGTATGGCTGTATGTCGGTATGACAGTGTGTCGGTATGACGTCGTGTCGGTATGACGTCGTGTCGGTATGACAGTGTGTCAGTATGTCGGTATGTCGGTATGGCGGTAGAATGGTATGGCGGTGTATGGCTGTATGTCGGTATGACAGTGTGTCGGTATGACAGTGTGTCGGTATGACAGTGTGTCGATATGACAGTGTGTCGATATGACAGTGTGTCGGTATGACAGTGTGTCGATATGACAGTGTGTCGGTATGACAGTGTGTCGGTATGGTGCTTTTAGTCCAATCGGTCAGAAATTCGGACACATCCAGCCTCGTCCTTAATCTCAGTTAAGAGGTAGACAGCTAGGCGCAGAAGTTTCTCGTCAAATCTTATTAGACATCGATGATTTGATTTACATGTCACTTTTGTATGTCATTTCTGATTTTCCTGAATATACACATTAACCGGTATGCCCTGAAGCCAGAATGACTGTGTACTGCTAGAGTGCTCTTTTGTAACGTCCTATTAGTAAACGTTTTCCTAACGACAATGTAGGGTTTGAGTAATTGTACTGGAATAAGAACTTGCAAATCCAGACTGCAGAAAACTAAAGCAGTAATTCTGGCAGCATTTAGCTAACAAGGCATTTGTTTCTCCTGATTGTTGCTCCTTAGAGAAAACCCGATATGATCGTGTTTATAACGGCAATAGTTTAACGACTGAAATTGACTTCTTCGCCTGACACAAAGTGCCCTTAATCACTTTTTTGTCTCTTAAATAATGGATGAAATAACCACATTCATTGGAAAATTAGAATTGTAAGGGATATCGATTACACTTAACGTTTCCTCCAGTCAATCACTTCCATTTCCTTAAAAGTACACACCTTGAGTAATAAGGAACCGCTTCGTGTTAATATAAGTAGCGATATTCACACGCAACAAAATCTCGTCAGAGCGGTGTTAGACGTTTATGAAAATCGCTCGTGTACGGTTTAGTGGCATGTTTACACAGCGATGTTATTTGATGATGGATTTAATGAAAGATGGCGTCACTGATGTAGGCTCTAATAGTGTAACCATACTGAAATGTCCTATCAACAGCTATGGTCATTTGTTTGCGTGTAATGCGATCCCCCAACTCTAGGAAGTCACCTGCTCACTCCATCAAGTACTTGAACAGTGGCCTAAGCTTCGTGATTACCTAGCCAAGTTACAATAATTCTAGTTACTTGAAGTTCTGTCAATGCCACCAATCCCAGGCAGTCGTGACCAAGATACCCTGTCCACAGAAATCCACAATCTCACACCAAAGGTCAAATACAATAATCCTCAGGGTAATGAAAATGCAACAGAAAAACTAAAATTGCAAGCATTATCGATTCATAAAATTGGGTAGTGCATAAATTTTCTCAACATGACACAACCAATATTGTTCCAGTAACAGTATTCTATTCACAGGTTACCAAAACAATATTCAACTTCGTTTCTTTCTGTAACTCGTTTATCTTGAACGTCAGAAAAAAACGTCCCTTCTAAAGTACCTCTTCATTCAATCGACTTTATTGTGGAAGGGAAGTAAATCCTTCCTCATTAAGTTGACCGTGTACAAAATTAAAGCATTTTCAGGGTTTCATTTGACGAACACGGTCGTTGACGAGACAAAGTCCGCCTATTGAGCATGCAAACACATTTGTAAGGCACACAAATTGTCTTCCTTCAATGACTCCATCTATCTATTACCAGTACATGTGATTATTTATATCATGGTATTCACAACTCGGGAGTCTAAAGTTGGTTCGGAGTTCCGAGTTCCGAGTTCCGTTTAAGTAAAACGGAACTCGGAACTCGGAACCAACTTCAGGCTACCTCACAACTCTTGCATTGCCTCATAGCATCACCATACATATCAACAATGGGTATAGATTAGTTTACTTACATTTCCATTCCATTCGTCCTTTCGAGCTGGTTTGTAAGTATTTACTGTTACCATTCTGTCCATGTTGTCTGAAGAAAAGTGTCAACGTTTGGCATATACATAACTGATTTGTTTTAAACAGAGGCGACGTGTTAACTGGAGCAAATCTGCTGTTTTTTTGTTTTTTGTTGTTGTTGTTGTTTTGTTTTGTTTTTCTCAATAAAATAATGATAGGCAGTACTGCTCCACTCTTTAATTCCTCAAGTAAAATACCTCCACGATCTAAAGGTGATGACATACTGTATAGCTGGTAATTTTCGCCCCCGTTTAATTTTCGCAATTTTCGCCCTTTGATGATAGGACGAATTTAAGATGACGGCACAAATTTCAAGCTCAATTGCACAATTTACAAGTTATCGTTCATCGGCTAATTGTAGTCGGATCCAAAACATACCCTCGTACTTTTTAAGTTTGTTTTATTCTATGCGATTACAAGCAACACGTGTTATATATCTACTCTAAAATTATAAATAATGCATTGTTTTATTCCAATCTATGCATGTGAAATAAAATCTAGATCTAAATATAGGCATAGTAAATTTGCAATAAATCGAGAATATGGGCTAAGACAGCGTACTAGGTTTAGTATATTTGATTTTAAAAAAACTATAAATACTACATGTACGTAACTTTTAAAATCCAGTCATTTTTTTTAAACAATGCACACAAAATAGCATCAAATTCTTGCCATTGTGAAGAATGATTTTATGAGTTCACCGTCACTTGTGGCTTCCATTGATGACAAATGACAAGAGAAAACACTGGTCAGTAACTAGTCACGGCAAGGTGAACTTACCACTCATCGTGTTTGCTTAAAATCGACCATGCATACCTGATACTATTTGAATTAATATAGGCTATAAGTAAATCTGAACACAGGTAAACGTTGTATATTTCACACCTGATTACATTTCACACCTAAGCGGGCTATGCAAAGACAAGAAAATGGGGGAACTGGATAAATCCCGAGTGTTCCGAGTGCAATTGTATCGAGAACTCCGAACGGAATTTTCTGATGGTAAACGAGGAAAAGAAATTTCTTAAAAGTAGTTTAGGGCGAAATCAAAACGGGGCGAATATCTTCTGTGTTGATCAAGGGCGAAAATAACATGGGGCGAAAAATACCAGGTATTTAGTAATATGGCGGAGAATTTAGCTGTATAAGTCAAGTAGTTGGCATTTTAAAATGGTTCAGCGTAAATAAGATATCGGAAATAAGTACACTTCATGTCTTAGATAGTTTAATACTGCGACTCAACCAAGCTAATCTAATCAAGCATCCGTTAAAACATATACACATTTGAAGTAAATCTTATATCACAAAATCATCACTAGTACAGTACAATAAAGTGGGGATATGGCTGGTAACCAACTATGTATTGAGATTTAGAAAGCATACACCACACATACCGTCCTTAAATGGCCTTATAGATAGCTGTCGATAGGAAGTTAAACAATGGAAATTCAAACTAGACCATGCTCTGCGTGTAGGGCATAACGATTATATCTGCTGCCCCCATGATCGTAGGCTGTCCCTAAAGTTAGGATATTACAGATTGTCTTCTGTCTAAACAACTTTCGGTCAGTGCTTTAGTTTATTACTCAATGTGTCTCCTTGTCACCCGTCCTCATATAACCCTGGCTGTTGGTATCTTCTTGACATCCGTCCTCATATAACTTTGACTGTTGTTTTCTCCTTGACATCAGTCCTCGTATGACCCTGGCTGTTGGTGTCTCCTGGACATCCGTCCTCATATGACCCTATCTGTTGATGTCGCCTTGACATCAGTCCTCGTATGACCCTGGCTGTTGGTGTCTCCTGGACATCCGTCATCATATGACCCTGACTGTTGGTTTATTCTTGACATCCGTCCTCATATGACCCTATCTGTTTTGTCTCCTTGACACCCGTCCTCATATGACCCTGGTTGTTGGTGTCTCCTTGACATCAGTCCTCATATGACCCTGGTTGTTGGTGTCTCCTTGACACCCGTCCTCATATGACCCTATCTGTTGATGTCTCCTAGACATCCGTCCTCGTATGACCCTGGCTATTGGTGTCTCCTTGACATCCGTCCTCATATGACCCTGGCTGTTGGTGTCTCCTGGACATCAGTCCTCATATGACCCTGACTGTTGGTGTCCCTCTAGACACCCGTCCTCATATGACCCTATCTGTTGATGTCTCCTTGACATCCGTCCTCATATGACCCTATCTGTTGATGTCTCCTTGACACCAGTCCTCATATGACCCTGGTTGTTGATGTCTCCTTGACATCCGTCCTCATATGACCCTATCTGGTGATGTCTCCTTGACATCCGTCCTCATATGACCCTGGCTATTGGTGTCTCCTTGACATCCGTCCTCATATGACCCCGGTTGTTGGTGTCTCCTTTACATCCGTCCTCATATGGCCCTGGCTGTTGGTGTCTCCTTGACATCACTCCTCGTATGACCCTGGCTGTTGGTGTCTCCTTTACATCCGTCCTCATATGACCCTATCCGTTAATGTCTTCTTGACATCCGTCCTCATATGACCCTGACTGTTGGTGTGTCCTTGACATTCGTCCTCATATGTCTCTGGCTATTGCGAGGACTGAACCAGCTTCGTGTATTGAATGGGTCCTGCATTTTGGTGTGATACCACGATAAAACCCCTCGTCAGAGGCCCCACTATTCCTGAAGTTACTTCGAATGAAGTAGTAATCGATGGTTCCCTTGTGAGCAACCCTACAGAAACGCCACATTGGTTATGACAGTAAACAAAGTTTAGACTTCTCCGTCCATACGAATATACAGGGCGACTTTAGGTATAACTAAGAATCATCAAACTGTTCTCTATCACCAAGAGACATTGGAGAGTTCAAAATCGATCTTCGGCATGACTTTGTTTTGCTTTGTCAATTTGCGTACTCCATTTCCTCTGTTGACGTGGCTCTGTTCACATGTCCTCTTGTGATAGTGAAGGACGTTTAAGAAGGCTCTCGAATGTCACTTTTGTATGTTCGTGAAAATAATAGGCCCACTGTACAATAGTTAGCGTTAAATCTGACTTATATGGAGTCCCTGAAGAATCACGCGGCAGGGCATTTATGTTCTGTGTCGTCTGCTCAGATTGACTCGCTGTCCAATGCAATACCAACATTTTGTTTAAAATTCATTTTGGTTTTCTCTAGTTCTAGTCAATTTGTCCATTTCTCGTATCGAGGGCATTAAATCCCCAACATGATCATGACATAAACTCGAACCAACTAGAACCCGTAGGTCAAACATCTCGCAGAAAGTTCACATTTTATTTGACGGACGTAAACCTGAATTTGGTTAAGACACAATATATCGGTATTCCTTAAGCTGTGTGCTACCTAATATTTCCCCATAGACAAAACATAAATAAATTGTTCTATAAAAGTGCACATATGGTACACGGATAAGCGCTCCTTTATATTCTTTGTATATGAACCCTCACGCTCCGCTGACGTATTGCAGACAGATATTTATCAGGGGAGGTTCTTTATGAGACATATATTGTAATTGATACTTGGAACATGCTGCCTTAGCTCATTTCGCTTTGATGAAATCTTAAAATTCAATTCCATTTCACATCAATTTCTGCTGTTATACTTACATTAGATCATATTTGATCAATATCTCCAGGCATATGACTTGGAATGAAATGTACATGTAAACAGTTGAACGATTGTATTGCGTAATATATTACGCTGTATTAATTGTTGAAGTTAATAGAATTTCAGAATTTCTCATAAAATTATTAACAGCAGGAAATGATGTATTTGCGGATTAAATAAGGCCATTACTAAAGCTGAAATATTTTACCATTTAATCTAATCTTGTAAATATGCAATAAATTTGTTTTTGATTCTATCTAAGTCTCAGAGTCCTCGTGACCCAAGATGTTTCTCTTTGATTCCATTCCCCCAGTACAACGTCCCGTATTGATACACGATTAAAGATCGTAGTATTGGCCGGGACAAGCTATTGTTGATAACAATATCGGTATGCAAATACTGATGTCTTTTACATTATTGGAAGAAAGAGATATGTATGTCGGTAATGATACATCGCACTCCTGGTAAATGTTTTCTCTTCCGTCATCGTGTTCTATATATAGTACAGGGTATAACAGAAAAGTGGATATAGTTGTACCGGATTAACAGAGGATGTAACGGTACAAATGTAAACACTTTGAAGCTGATTGCATGGATTCGGCATTCTTTGAAAATGTACTTTGACGGGCACTTGTGTGAGAACAAAGGCAGCTTCTGGGTTTGTCGTCTAATTGATAGAAGATGATCTCTGATTAGCGAGTCACTTTCTGACACAGATCACTCTCGCTTTCGCCAGTAAATTTAGTCAGATTTTTTGATTTATTGTTTTCACAACTTTGTACATGTATTACCGATTCATGTAATATATCTAGAAATAAGAAAATACCAACATTTAAAAGTTCAATGTATTTAAGGTTGGTTTTAAAAATGAATAATTTCCGTCATTTCTTTTATTATTCTATTGTCATTTGTAAACAAATAGATAACAAAAAATGGTGTTGGTTTGTTTTCTAAACAAATTTAAGTAATTCAAACATTCTGATAGCAGACAATGCTTTAAAAGTTTCTTATTTCTATCAGTGGAATTTCCTTCAAAGCTTCCGGAATATTAACCATACTATCAACACACTTGTTTACAAACAAGTCCTCTTCTCTGTCATTTCTGTGAATAATGCAGTTGTCCACAGAATCTCCAAGTTATAAAGCAGGCAGGCCTGACTCAGTTACAGATTCTGCTGCTTCGTCTCAGAACGCCCATTAGACATTCGTGTTTGAAGTACCGTTCACAAATTAAAGTCGACAACATCATCTAAGGACACAAGATTGGGTGTTTTCGATACAGCGTTCTCATTTCAACTTGTGACTGTAATCTCTATTTCATTCAGAAATTATAAATCCGGTCTCGTTGACATATTTCACCTGTCGCAAATTTTGTTTACCCAAATAGTCAATATATTTAAGCATTGAACTGTTACCAAATGGTAGTATACAGTCGATATGAATACAATTTGGGTGACAGATAAATAGAATGTCGCCCGTTAGGGCGACATGAAATATTTATCTGTCATCCCAAATTGTATTCATATCGACTGTATACTACCATTTGGTAACAGTTCAATGCTTATATTTACATTCATAATTTTATTTTATTTACTGTAGCTTAAGACGCGTTTAAATTTGCCGCTTCTCCTATCACTGACGTCATCAAGTTCAAATACCGGAACAGCCGAAATTTCCAGAAGGAATAATATAGTCCCTCATGTAGTTATCAATAGCAGTCACATGAAATGTTTTTTGCACAATTTGGCTTTGTATTATATTTTATAAACGTTTGTAGATATCTTCAAATTGTTCACAATTGCATAATTGCTGATTGTTTAAAAATAAAGCCGTTTTTCGGCGCATGATATACGGTTAACATTTAGAAGTGATGCGGCGTTGAATGGGTACTGCACAGGACAGACTCGATTCCTCGGAAACACTTATGTTTCTGTCGACTGGATTTACGTTATTTTCAGAGGAATATCATCTCTTAAATTCTAAATGAACGTCGTCTTGATAGTAGGTGAAAACGATTCCAAGGATACTTCATTAGAAACAGAATCCAGTCTAACCGGTCACATCAGTGTCGCTAACTTAGCAGACGATGTTCAACTTCACAGGGGCTCGATTTTAGAGTAAGGTAGGCCTTTGACATCAGTGAATAACCACATAACTATAATTCAGTATGCATACACAACCAGAAACCATGTCGATACTGCCGATTTTTCGCAAGATTTAAAAAAAAAATGCTGGACTTTAACTGTTGTCGTGTCTAGCATTTCTGACAATTCGACAACGAGCCCCTGTGTGACGACAGTGACAATTGTATTACTTCCTATAGATCAGGAATAGAGCTTATAATAATTTCGTGTCGAGTCGGTCGACTTCAATTTTTCTATTATTAAATTTTACTCTCATAACTTGCGTTGCTTTTTTGTGGTGGTTTACTGTAGATAAATGCTAGCTAGCATTCGAAATCTCTCCTGGCCGAATGTAACTGGCGGCCATTGTTTTTACCAGCAACACCTGGGGCTGTATTCCTACTCTGACCGAATCACTGTAAATTGTAGTATACAGTCTCATGAATACAATTTGGTTTACTAACGATATATAGGCAAATGCAACACAGAATGTAAATATTGTTGAGTTAAATCCACATTGGTCTGAGAATGTCTAATACAAAGGGAACGGATGCTATGTTTAAATGTTAATTTTCCCTGATTGTAAACGTATCCTTATTGCGTCCGAGATCCTTTGCTGGGAGGATATTTATCTATAAATCAGTTTTACACTTATTTCTTTTTGTGTTACCTTTGTCATCGCCATCTTGATCTTGACATCCCTTCTTCACACATCTTTACACAAATATAGATATAGATAGATACAGGTATATATGTGGACATTAACAGCCAATGCGTCATACGAGGACAGGTGTCTAGTGGACACTAACAGCCAGTGTCATACGAGGACAGGTGTCTAGTGGACATTAACAGCCAGTGCCATATGAGGACAGGTGTCTAGTGGACATTAACAGCCACTGCCATATGAGGACAGGTGTCTAGTGGACATTAACAGCCAGTGCCATATGAGGACAGGTGTCTAGTGGACATTAACAGCCAGTGCCATATGAGGACAGGTGTCTAGTGGATACTAACAGCCAGTGTCATACGAGGACAGGTGTCTAGGGGACACTAACAGCCAGCGTCATATGAGGACAGGTATCTAGTGGATACTAACAGCCAGTGTCATATGAGGACAGGTGTCTAGGGGACACTAACAGCCAGTGTCATATGAGGACAGGTGTCTAGTGGATACTAACAGCCAGTTCCATACGAGGACAGGTGTCTTTGGGGATACTAACAGCCAGTGTCATACGAGGACAGGTGTCTAGGGGACACTAACAGCCAGTGTCATACGAGGACAGGTGTCTTTGGGGATACTAACAGCCAGTGTCATACGAGGACAGGTGTCTAGGGGACACTAACAGCCAGTGTCATACGAGGACAGGTGTCTAGTGGATACTAACAGCCAGTGTCATATGAGGACAGGTGTCTAGGGGACACTAACAGCCAGTGTCATATGAGGACAGGTGTCTACGGGACACTAACAGCCGGCGTCATATGAGGACAGGTGTCTAGGGGACACTAACAGCCAGTGTCATACGAGGACAGGTGTCTAGGGGACACTAACAGCCAATGTCATACGAGGACAGGTGTCTAGGGGACACTAACAGCCAATGTCATATGAGGACAGGTGTCTAGGGGACACTAACAGCCAATGTCATACGAGGACAGGTGTCTAGGGGACACTTACAGCCAATGTCATACGAGGACAGGTGTCTAGGGGACACTAACAGCCGGTGTCATATGAGGACAGGTGTCTAGGGGATACTAACAGCCGGCGTCATATGAGGACAGGTGTCTAGTGGACACTAACAGCCAATGTCATACGAGGACAGGTGTCTAGGGGACACTAACAGCCAGCGTCATATGAGGACAGGTATCTAGTGGCTACTAACAGCCAGTGTCATATGAGGACAGGTGTCTAGGGGACACTAACAGCCAGTGTCATATGAGGACAGGTGTCTAGGGGGACACCAACAGCCGGCGTCACATGAGGACAGGTGTCTAGGGGACATTAACAGCCAGTGTCATATGAGGACAGGTGTCTAGGGGACACTAACAGCCAGTGTCATATGAGGACAGGTGTCTAGTGGATACTAACAGCCAGTTCCATACGAGGACAGGTGTCTTTGGGGATACTAACAGCCAGTGTCATACGAGGACAGGTGTCTAGGGGACACTAACAGCCAGTGCCATACGAGGACAGGTGTCTTTGGGGATACTAACAGCCAGTGTCATACGAGGACAGGTGTCTAGGGGACACTAACAGCCAGTGTCATACGAGGACAGGTGTCTAGTGGATACTTACAGCCAGTGTCATATGAGGACAGGTGTCTAGGGGACACTAACAGCCAGTGTCATATGAGGACAGGTGTCTACGGGACACTAACAGCCGGCGTCATATGAGGACAGGTGTCTAGGGGACACTAACAGCCAATGTCATACGAGGACAGGTGTCTAGGGGACACTAACAGCCAATGTCATATGAGGACAGGTGTCTAGGGGACACTAACAGCCAATGTCATACGAGGACAGGTGTCTAGGGGACACTTACAGCCAATGTCATACGAGGACAGGTGTCTAGGGGACACTAACAGCCGGCGTCATATGAGGACAGGTGTGTAGGGGACACTAACAGCCGGTGTCATACGAGAACAGGTGTCTAGTGGATACTAACAGCCAGTGTCATATGAGGACAGGTGTCTAGGGGACACTAACAGCCAGTGTCATATGAGGACAGGTGTCTAGGGGACACTAACAGCCGGCGTCATATGAGGACAGGTGTCTAGTGGATACTAACAGCCAGTTCCATACGAGGACAGGTGTCTTTGGGGATACTAACAGCCAGTGTCATACGAGGACAGGTGTCTAGGGGACACTTACAGCCAGTGCCATACGAGGACAGGTGTCTTTGGGGATACTAACAGCCAGTGTCATACGAGGACAGGTGTCTAGGGGACACTAACAGCCAGTGTCATACGAGGACAGGTGTCTAGTGGATACTAACAGCCAGTGTCATATGAGGACAGGTGTCTAGGGGACACTAACAGCCAGTGTCATATGAGGACAGGTGTCTACGGGACACTAACAGCCGGCGTCATATGAGGACAGGTGTCTAGGGGACACTAACAGCCAGTGTCATACGAGGACAGGTGTCTAGGGGAGACTAACAGCCAATGTCATACGAGGACAGGTGTCTAGGGGACACTTACAGCCAATGTCATACGAGGACAGGTGTCTAGGGGACACTAACAGCCGGTGTCATATGAGGACAGGTGTCTAGGGGATACTAACAGCCGGCGTCATATGAGGACAGGTGTCTAGTGGACACTAACAGCCAATGTCATACGAGGACAGGTGTCTAGGGGACACTAACAGCCAGCGTCATATGAGGACAGGTATCTAGTGGCTACTAACAGCCAGTGTCATATGAGGACAGGTGTCTAGGGGACACTAACAGCCAGTGTCATATGAGGACAGGTGTCTAGGGGGACACCAACAGCCGGCGTCACATGAGGACAGGTGTCTAGGGGACATTAACAGCCAGTGTCATATGAGGACAGGTGTCTAGGGGACACTAACAGCCAGTGTCATATGAGGACAGGTGTCTAGTGGATACTAACAGCCAGTTCCATACGAGGACAGGTGTCTTTGGGGATACTAACAGCCAGTGTCATACGAGGACAGGTGTCTAGGGGACACTAACAGCCAGTGCCATACGAGGACAGGTGTCTTTGGGGATACTAACAGCCAGTGTCATACGAGGACAGGTGTCTAGGGGACACTAACAGCCAGTGTCATACGAGGACAGGTGTCTAGTGGATACTAACAGCCAGTGTCATATGAGGACAGGTGTCTAGGGGACACTAACAGCCAGTGTCATATGAGGACAGGTGTCTACGGGACACTAACAGCCGGCGTCATATGAGGACAGGTGTCTAGGGGACACTAACAGCCAGTGTCATACGAGGACAGGTGTCTAGGGGACACTAACAGCCAATGTCATACGAGGACAGGTGTCTAGGGGACACTAACAGCCAATGTCATATGAGGACAGGTGTCTAGGGGACACTAACAGCCAATGTCATACGAGGACAGGTGTCTAGGGGACACTTACAGCCAATGTCATACGAGGACAGGTGTCTAGGGGACACTAACAGCCGGCGTCATATGAGGACAGGTGTGTAGGGGACACTAACATCCGGTGTCATACGAGAACAGGTGTCTAGTGGATACTAACAGCCAGTGTCATATGAGGACAGGTGTCTAGGGGACACTAACAGCCAGTGTCATATGAGGACAGGTGTCTAGGGGACACTAACAGCCGGCGTCATATGAGGACAGGTGTCTAGTGGATACTAACAGCCAGTTCCATACGAGGACAGGTGTCTTTGGGGATACTAACAGCCAGTGTCATACGAGGACAGGTGTCTAGGGGACACCAACAGCCAGTGTCATATGAGGACAGGTGTCTAGTGGATACTAACAGCCAGTGCCATACGAGGACAGGTGTCTAGGGGACACTAACAGCCAGGGTCATACGAGGACAGGTGTCTTTGGGGATACTAACAGCCAGTGTCATACGAGGACAGGTGTCTAGGGGACACTAACAGCCAGTGTCATACGAGGACAGGTGTCTAGTGGATATTAACAGCCAGTGTCATATGAGGACAGGTGTCTAGGGGACACTACCAGCCAGTGTCATATGAAGACAGGTGTCTACGGGACACTAACAGCCGGCGTCATATGAGGACAGGTGTCTAGGGGACACTAACAGCCAGTGTCATACGAGGACAGGTGTCTAGGGGACACTAACAGCCAATGTCATACGAGGACAGGTGTCTAGGGGACACTAACAGCCAATGTCATATGAGGACAGGTGTCTAGGGGACACTAACAGCCAATGTCATACGAGGACAGGTGTCTAGGGGACACTTACAGCCAATGTCATACGAGGACAGGTGTCTAGGGGACACTAACAGCCGGCGTCATATGAGGACAGGTGTGTAGGGGACACTAACAGCCGGTGTCATACGAGAACAGGTGTCTAGTGGATACTAACAGCCAGTGTCATATGAGGACAGGTGTCTAGGGGACACTAACAGCCAGTGTCATATGAGGACAGGTGTCTAGGGGACACTAACAGCCGGCGTCATATGAGGACAGGTGTCTAGTGGATACTAACAGCCAGTTCCATACGAGGACAGGTGTCTTTGGGGATACTAACAGCCAGTGTCATACGAGGACAGGTGTCTAGGGGACACTTACAGCCAGTGCCATACGAGGACAGGTGTCTTTGGGGATACTAACAGCCAGTGTCATACGAGGACAGGTGTCTAGGGGACACTAACAGCCAGTGTCATACGAGGACAGGTGTCTAGTGGATACTAACAGCCAGTGTCATATGAGGACAGGTGTCTAGGGGACACTAACAGCCAGTGTCATATGAGGACAGGTGTCTACGGGACACTAACAGCCGGCGTCATATGAGGACAGGTGTCTAGGGGACACTAACAGCCAGTGTCATACGAGGACAGGTGTCTAGGGGAGACTAACAGCCAATGTCATACGAGGACAGGTGTCTAGGGGACACTTACAGCCAATGTCATACGAGGACAGGTGTCTAGGGGACACTAACAGCCGGTGTCATATGAGGACAGGTGTCTAGGGGATACTAACAGCCGGCGTCATATGAGGACAGGTGTCTAGTGGACACTAACAGCCAATGTCATACGAGGACAGGTGTCTAGGGGACACTAACAGCCAGCGTCATATGAGGACAGGTATCTAGTGGCTACTAACAGCCAGTGTCATATGAGGACAGGTGTCTAGGGGACACTAACAGCCAGTGTCATATGAGGACAGGTGTCTAGGGGGACACCAACAGCCGGCGTCACATGAGGACAGGTGTCTAGGGGACATTAACAGCCAGTGTCATATGAGGACAGGTGTCTAGGGGACACTAACAGCCAGTGTCATATGAGGACAGGTGTCTAGTGGATACTAACAGCCAGTTCCATACGAGGACAGGTGTCTTTGGGGATACTAACAGCCAGTGTCATACGAGGACAGGTGTCTAGGGGACACTAACAGCCAGTGCCATACGAGGACAGGTGTCTTTGGGGATACTAACAGCCAGTGTCATACGAGGACAGGTGTCTAGGGGACACTAACAGCCAGTGTCATACGAGGACAGGTGTCTAGTGGATACTAACAGCCAGTGTCATATGAGGACAGGTGTCTAGGGGACACTAACAGCCAGTGTCATATGAGGACAGGTGTCTACGGGACACTAACAGCCGGCGTCATATGAGGACAGGTGTCTAGGGGACACTAACAGCCAGTGTCATACGAGGACAGGTGTCTAGGGGACACTAACAGCCAATGTCATACGAGGACAGGTGTCTAGGGGACACTAACAGCCAATGTCATATGAGGACAGGTGTCTAGGGGACACTAACAGCCAATGTCATACGAGGACAGGTGTCTAGGGGACACTTACAGCCAATGTCATACGAGGACAGGTGTCTAGGGGACACTAACAGCCGGCGTCATATGAGGACAGGTGTGTAGGGGACACTAACATCCGGTGTCATACGAGAACAGGTGTCTAGTGGATACTAACAGCCAGTGTCATATGAGGACAGGTGTCTAGGGGACACTAACAGCCAGTGTCATATGAGGACAGGTGTCTAGGGGACACTAACAGCCGGCGTCATATGAGGACAGGTGTCTAGTGGATACTAACAGCCAGTTCCATACGAGGACAGGTGTCTTTGGGGATACTAACAGCCAGTGTCATACGAGGACAGGTGTCTAGGGGACACCAACAGCCAGTGTCATATGAGGACAGGTGTCTAGTGGATACTAACAGCCAGTGCCATACGAGGACAGGTGTCTAGGGGACACTAACAGCCAGGGTCATACGAGGACAGGTGTCTTTGGGGATACTAACAGCCAGTGTCATACGAGGACAGGTGTCTAGGGGACACTAACAGCCAGTGTCATACGAGGACAGGTGTCTAGTGGATATTAACAGCCAGTGTCATATGAGGACAGGTGTCTAGGGGACACTACCAGCCAGTGTCATATGAAGACAGGTGTCTACGGGACACTAACAGCCGGCGTCATATGAGGACAGGTGTCTAGGGGACACTAACAGCCAGTGTCATACGAGGACAGGTGTCTAGGGGACACTAACAGCCAATGTCATACGAGGACAGGTGTCTAGGGGACACTAACAGCCAATGTCATATGAGGACAGGTGTCTAGGGGACACTAACAGCCAATGTCATACGAGGACAGGTGTCTAGGGGACACTTACAGCCAATGTCATACGAGGACAGGTGTCTAGGGGACACTAACAGCCGGCGTCATATGAGGACAGGTGTCTAGGGGATACTAACAGCCGGCGTCATATGAGGACAGGTGTCTAGTGGACACTAACAGCCAATGTCATACGAGGACAGGTGTCTAGGGGACACTAACAGCCAGCGTCATATGAGGACAGGTATCTAGTGGCTACTAACAGCCAGTGTCATATGAGGACAGGTGTCTAGGGGACACTAACAGCCAGTGTCATATGAGGACAGGTGTCTAGGGGGACACCAACAGCCGGCGTCACATGAGGACAGGTGTCTAGGGGACATTAACAGCCAGTGTCATATGAGGACAGGTGTCTAGGGGACACTAACAGCCAGTGTCATATGAGGACAGGTGTCTAGTGGATACTAACAGCCAGTTCCATACGAGGACATGTGTCTTTGGGGATACTAACAGCCAGTGTCATACGAGGACAGGTGTCTAGGGGACACTAACAGCCAGTGCCATACGAGGACAGGTGTCTTTGGGGATACTAACAGCCAGTGTCATACGAGGACAGGTGTCTAGGGGACACTAACAGCCAGTGTCATACGAGGACAGGTGTCTAGTGGATACTAACAGCCAGTGTCATATGAGGACAGGTGTCTAGGGGACACTAACAGCCAGTGTCATATGAGGACAGGTGTCTACGGGACACTAACAGCCGGCGTCATATGAGGACAGGTGTCTAGGGGACACTAACAGCCAGTGTCATACGAGGACAGGTGTCTAGGGGACACTAACAGCCAATGTCATACGAGGACAGGTGTCTAGGGGACACTAACAGCCAATGTCATATGAGGACAGGTGTCTAGGGGACACTATTAGCCAATGTCATACGAGGACAGGTGTCTAGGGGACACTTACAGCCAATGTCATACGAGGACAGGTGTCTAGGGGACACTAACAGCCGGCGTCATATGAGGACAGGTGTCTAGGGGACACTAACAGCCGGTGTCATACGAGAACAGGTGTCTAGTGGATACTAACAGCCAGTGTCATATGAGGACAGGTGTCTAGGGGACACTAACAGCCAGTGTCATATGAGGACAGGTGTCTAGGGGACACTAACAGCCGGCGTCATATGAGGACAGGTGTCTAGTGGATACTAACAGCCAGTTCCATACGAGGACAGGTGTCTTTGGGGATACTAACAGCCAGTGTCATACGAGGACAGGTGTCTAGGGGACACTAACAGCCAGTGTCATATGAGGACAGGTGTCTAGTGGATACTAACAGCCAGTGCCATACGAGGACAGGTGTCTAGGGGACACTAACAGCCAGGGTCATACGAGGACAGGTGTCAATGGGACACTAACAGCCAATGTCATACGAGGACAGGTGTCTAGTGGATACTAACAGCCAGTGCCATACGAGGACAGGTGTCTAGGGGACACTTACAGCCAATGTCATACGAGGACAGGTGTCTAGGGGACACTAACAGCCGGCGTCATATAAGGACAGGTGTCTAGGGGATACTAACAAACGGCGTCATATGAGGACAGGTGTCTAGTGGACACTAACAGCCAATGTCATACGAGGACAGGTGTCTAGGGGACACTAACAGCCAGGGTCATATGAGGACAGGTGTCTAGGGGACACTAACAGCCAGTGTCATATGAGGACAGGTGTCTAGGGGACACTAACAGCCAGTGTCATATGAGGACAGGTGTCATGTGGATAGTTACAGCCAGTGTCATATGAGGACAGGTGTCTAGTGGATACAAACAGCCAGCGTCGTATGAGGACAGGTGTCTAGTGGATACTAACAGCCAGTGTCATACGAGGACAGGTGTCTAGTGGATACTAACAGCCAGTGCCATACGAGGACAGGTGTCTAGGGGACACTAACAGCCAGTGTCATACGAGGACAGGTGTCTAGGGGGACACTAACAGCCAGTGTCATACGAGGACAGGTGTCTAGGGGACATTAACAGCCAATGTCATACGAGGACAGGTGTCTAGGGGGACACTAACAGCCAGTGTCATACGAGGACAGGTGTCTAGGGGACACTAACAGCCGGCGTCATATGAGGACAGGTATCTAGTGGACACTAACAGCCAATGTCATACGAGGACAGGTGTCTAGTGGACACTAACATCCAGTGCCATACGAGGACAGGTGTCTAGGGGACATTTACAGCCAGTGCCATATGAGGACAGGTGTCTTTGGGGATACTAACAGCCAGTGTCATATGAGGACAGGTGTCTAGTGGATACTAACAGCCAGTGTCATATTGGGACAGGTGTCTAGTGGATACTAACAGCCAGGGTCATATGAGGACAGATGTCTAGGGGACATTAACAGCCAGGGTCATATGAGGACAGATGTCTAGGGGACACTAACAGCCAGTGTCATACGAGGACAGGTGTCTAGTGGATACTAACAGCCAGTGTCATATGAGGACAGATGTCTAGGGGACACTAACAGCCGGCGTCATATGAGGACAGGCGTCTAGGGGACACTAACAGCCAGTGCCATACGAGGACAGGTGTCTAGTGGATACTAACAGCCAGTGTCATACGAGGACAGGTGTCTAGGGGACACTAACAGCCAGTGTCATACGAGGACAGGTGTCTAGGGGACACTAACAGCCAGTGTCATACGAGGACAGGTGTCTAGGTGGACATTAACAGCCAGTGCCATACGAGGACAGGTGTCTAGTGGATACTAACAGCCAGTGTCATATGAGGACAGGTGTCTAGGGGGATACTAACAGCCAGTGTCATACGACGACAGGTGTCTAGGGGGACACCAACAGCCAGGGTCATATGAGGACAGGTGTCTAGGGGACACTAACAGCCAGTGTCATATGAGGACAGGTGTCTAGGTGGACATTAACAGCCAGTGTCATACGAGGACAGGTGTCTAGGTGGACATTAACAGCCAGTGCCATACGAGGACAGGTGTCTAGGTGGACATTAACAGCCAGTGTCATACGAGGACAGGTGTCTAGTGGATACTAACAGCCAGTGCCATACGAGGACAGGTGTCTAGGGGACACTAACAGCCAGTGTCATACGAGGACAGGTGTCTAGGGGGACACTAACAGCCAGTGTCATACGAGGACAGGTGTCTAGGGGACATTAACAGCCAATGTCATACGAGGACAGGTGTCTAGGGGGACACTAACAGCCAGTGTCATACGAGGACAGGTGTCTAGGGGACACTAACAGCCAGTGTCATATGAGGACAGGTGTCTAGGGGACACTAACAGCCAGTGTCATATGAGGACAGGTGTCATGTGGATAGTTACAGCCAGTGTCATATGAGGACAGGTGTCTAGTGGATACAAACAGCCAGCGTCGTATGAGGACAGGTGTCTAGTGGATACTAACAGCCAGTGTCATACGAGGACAGGTGTCTAGTGGATACTAACAGCCAGTGCCATACGAGGACAGGTGTCTAGGGGACACTAACAGCCAGTGTCATACGAGGACAGGTGTCTAGGGGGACACTAACAGCCAGTGTCATACGAGGACAGGTGTCTAGGGGACATTAACAGCCAATGTCATACGAGGACAGGTGTCTAGGGGGACACTAACAGCCAGTGTCATACGAGGACAGGTGTCTAGGGGACACTAACAGCCGGCGTCATATGAGGACAGGTATCTAGTGGACACTAACAGCCAATGTCATACGAGGACAGGTGTCTAGTGGACACTAACATCCAGTGCCATACGAGGACAGGTGTCTAGGGGACGTTAACAGCCAGTGCCATATGAGGACAGGTGTCTTTGGGGATACTAACAGCCAGTGTCATATGAGGACAGGTGTCTAGTGGATACTAACAGCCAGTGTCATATTGGGACAGGTGTCTAGTGGATACTAACAGCCAGGGTCATATGAGGACAGATGTCTAGGGGACATTAACAGCCAGGGTCATATGAGGACAGATGTCTAGGGGACACTAACAGCCAGTGTCATACGAGGACAGGTGTCTAGTGGATACTAACAGCCAGTGTCATATGAGGACAGATGTCTAGGGGACACTAACAGCCGGCGTCATATGAGGACACGCGTCTAGGGGACACTAACAGCCAGTGCCATACGAGGACAGGTGTCTAGTGGATACTAACAGCCAGTGTCATACGAGGACAGGTGTCTAGGGGACACTAACAGCCAGTGTCATACGAGGACAGGTGTCTAGGGGACACTAACAGCCAGTGTCATACGAGGACAGGTGTCTAGGTGGACATTAACAGCCAGTGCCATACGAGGACAGGTGTCTAGTGGATACTAACAGCCAGTGTCATATGAGGACAGGTGTCTAGGGGGATACTAACAGCCAGTGTCATACGACGACAGGTGTCTAGGGGGACACCAACAGCCAGGGTCATATGAGGACAGGTGTCTAGGGGACACTAACAGCCAGTGTCATATGAGGACAGGTGTCTAGGTGGACATTAACAGCCAGTGTCATACGAGGACAGGTGTCTAGGTGGACATTAACAGCCAGTGCCATACGAGGACAGGTGTCTAGGTGGACATTAACAGCCAGTGTCATACGAGGACAGGTGTCTAGGGGACACTAACAGCCAATGTCATACGAGGACAGGTGTCTAGTGGATACTAACAGCCAGTGCCATACGAGGACAGGTGTCTAGGGGACATTAACAGCCAGGGTCATATGAGGACAGGTGTCTAGTGGATACTAACAGCCGGCGTCATACGAGGACAGGTGTCTAGGGGACACTAACAGCCAGTGTCATACGATGACAGGTGTCTAGGGGACATTAACAGCCAGGGTCATATGAGGACAGGTGTCTAGTGGATAGTTACAGCCAGTGTCATATGAGGACAGGTGTCTAGGGGACATTAACAGCCGGCGTCATATGAGGACAGGTGTCTAGGGGGACACTAACAGCCATTGTCATATGAGGACGGGTGTCAAGGGGACACCAACAGCCGGCGTCATATGAGGACAGGTGTCTAATGGATAGTTACAGCCAGTGTCATATATGGACAGGTGTCTAGTGGATACTAACAGCCGGCATCATATGAGGACATATTTCTTTGGGACAATAACAGTCAGTTTCATATGAGGACATATTTCTTGGGGACAATAACAGTCAGGACAGGAAAATAGCATAAAAAACTAAGAAGATAAAGAAAAAGAATGTTGTTCGTTATTTCAAAAGTGATGAGCACAGCAGATTATCAACAAAACATACATTGTTTACATTCGCAAAAACGAGAAAAATTCAAATGTGAGTTCTTGTTCTGCGTTTTGTCTGTTCTATTCAGTTCTCTAGCCGCATATATAGTGTTAGAAGTGGTGTCTTTATTTAGGGATTTTCCTAATTTGCATGTGCCTACTCTTCACTTTAAGTTAGTAACATTTCGTTAATATTTATTTTCACCGTAAAAAATGAGATCGTGTCTCGGAATAGTTAAATTTGCAAGGTTCTCATTGTGGTCAAATTCATGTGATATCCCGAGTTGTAAAAGTGAGTACATGTCCACTCACTATAAAACAACCACTTCTGCAACCAATATAGCTTGTCACTTCAGCGTATCCAAGCACAGAAAAAAACCAGTATAGACCAGTATGCCGGGCCGTATATGCTCAAAACTATATTCTACTGGATTTAATCAATTTAAAACTTATCGTATTATTGATGAATGAATCTCGCTGAATACCGTACAATTGTATAAGCAGTCTTTAAATTTGCGTTCGGAGAAGGCGGCAAACTCTAAGTTAGAAGTTTTCCTGCTATGCATTCCCCATCATTAACCAAAAAGGTTTCATCGCAATATTCAATCACATTCTGTCAAAGAAATTTACCATTTCTTTTCAAATCGCCATTCTTTTGACAAGCAAATATCCTGGTTTGTCGGAATGCTGTGTGTTTTTTCCGCTTATCCTGATCTGATGTATAATATATAGTTCCATGTTTGTCTATTTTGTATCTATTACGATAATCAAAATCATGGAAATGTCACTTTCGTTATAATCTATTACACTATCGTGCCTCTATTTCAACTTTGTATAATGGTTAAAAAGGCAAATGAATGCTCCGGTAGTTGGACTTGCTAGTCCAATCATATATTATAAAACCAATTTATCGAAGTGCATTTGTCTGTCATTGTCAATCGATGGTATGGAAAATGATATCCAGGCTTGCCATGCGACGATGAATATTTATTTGTTCTTTTGCCGACCTAGACTGCCTGAAAATCAGTGGTTCGCACAAATATCGTTTTTATTTACATACATGTAACATCAGACAACTCTTAGGAAGTCATCGAGACCCGTTTAAAAACTTATTCCTTAAATATTTACAATTCCACTGTGTGTTCTCTATATGAAGGTACTAACAAAATTAGCGTTCATTCCTAGGTGAACGATTAACCTGCCGCGTATGAATACATACAGTACATTGTTGACGGTGCCACGTAGAATGCAGAAGTGTGAATATAAAATCGCGTTTGATTACACATGAAATAATGTTTTATCAACTTTAAAACTTGTTAATAATTGTAAAATTGAAGACAACATTTCAATATTTGTCTATCATGATGATTAAAATAATGAATTTGTGTGGAACTATATTTTGTGTACTTGTGTACTTGATTACCTTTCCCGCCAAATTGGAACTATCTGTTACGCTGTTACATCGAACATTCAGCTGTTTCGTCACTACGTATAACGAACGTAGAATACTGTTTCTTATGATTTTTTTCAAAGATTACGTTGAAAAATATTTTTGAAAAGTAAATGTAAGAAATAATTGTTATTTTTTGTTGTTCACTGGTGTATGAACGGCATTTTTTGACAGATATTTCAACATGACGCGCTAACGCGCGTCATTTAAATTATCTGTCAAAAAATTAGCGCGTCATGTTGAAATATCTGTCAAAAAATGCCGTTCATACACCAGTGAACAACAAAAAATAACAATTATTTCTTAAATAAAAATGTTATATTCTTTTCATCAAATAAAGTCCAGTGGACTTACTTGATAAAAAAAAATTGGTTTTGACCCTTGTGACAGGGCTATTTTTCGTAAACTTTATATGATTGCTGATGTCCTCTTAAGATAAAGTCGTTTAAAGACAAACATTTGACGACGGATGTACAGACGCAAGTCCATGGCATACTGCGCATTTCTTTAAATAAATAATCCGTTTTGGAGAAAAAATCTTTGACCAGGATAGGGAGACCTGTCATAACGGAAGATTTTCACGGTTAGTTTGTTATTTCCAACAATTTTGATTAAATCAGATGTTGCAATACCTGAAATGACAAAATAGTTTGAGATAATATTTAAAATAAAAAATTCAACCCAGAGACATTCAGTGTGTGTTAGATTGGAAGAGTAATAGGATATCAAACAAGCTAAGATACGGGTAAACAGTTTAATTTAACTAATCATCCGAAATCCTTACATTAATTATTCTCTTTAAATAGATAAACATTCCGTAACGTAATCAATCTCGAGAAAGGAAAGATACAATGCATTTATGATAGGGGATATACGCTTAATTGAATTTACTAAAACAAATTAAAACGTGCCTACAGATAATGCATGTAGGATATAGGGGCGATTTAGATATTTAGAAATGAACCTGGCACAAACCAATTTGTTTCTATTGTATGATAAACAATAACAAATGATTATACAACCACTTTTAAAGGTTTTATCTATGTATTTAAACATAGCCACGACACTTCCGAGGAACAGATATTCTTCTGACTATATTATGAGCGTGTTCTGAGTCTGGGTGTTTACCAAATATGGGAAAAGACATGAGGCATGTTCAGGAATATCGCCACAATATGGCTATGTTTATTAACCCAATATAGCAATGACCGACCCGTTTTCAAATTATTAGCTGCCATTCAGAAAGGTTATATACATATGATTAGATATTATTTCGTCTTTCGAAATAATATACATGCATAGGGTTTTCCAAGATATTATTTCGTCTTTCGAAATAATATACATGTATAGGGTTTTCTAAGTTATCAGCCAAGTCGAATTGTTTTAAGGGAAGAATGTAATTTGTAAACTGACTTAATTCTTTGTCTAAAAGGATTCACAAACGACACTCAAAACAATCATATACTTACTAAAGGCAATTAGCACGGCTTCAGATAACAGGAGAAATCCTGAACTACTATGAAAGAAGCATTTGGCCCTGAAAATAAATGTAATTTCAACCCCCATGTTATGTGACTTTACAACAACTTGGTAAAAGTACGTGTCGGTGGTTCTCTAATTACGCGCATGTTAGGCAATTGAAAAGTGAACGTTTTTGCAGCATGAATGTCCTTTTTGTACATTTCTGTGTTCGTTTTCAAACCTCTTCTATCGCCGGTACTGACATTAATTGGCATAACAGCTTTCTCTGATTAAAGGAAGTAAAACATTAACGACTACCATTCTCGCCCAAAATTACATCGTCCAAAGTATCCACAGGCACCACTAAATGTTATATTGTGTAATAGGCAGTACTCAACTCTCTGTCTAAAGCTTTGAGAGTGATTTGGTTTGGTTTGGTTTATTTTGTTTTACGTCCTATTGAAAGCCAGGGTCATTTAAGGAGTGCCAGGTTTTGGAGGTGGAGGAAAGCCGGAGTACCTGGAGAAAAACTACTGGTCTACGGTCAGTACCTGACAACTGCCCAACGTGGGTGTCGAATTCGCAACCCAGAGGGCTAGTGATTAAGTGTCGGGACACCTTAACCTCTCGGTCAACGCGGTCCCCTTTGAGAATGAAGAAAAACCTATCAGAAATCTTGACATCGAAACACTTACGTTTGATTTTGTCACATGACTCTTTAGTAAAGATAAGATCACGTGTCATATCCCCAGCGTATTGAATATACAGACGACGGTATGGGAGGTTAATTAATGTCTATAATTTCCATTTATGACATCGTTCACTATCAGAACCAGAATTCTGATGGGAGTCCGGCAGACGTGAATTAAACACAAAAATGGTTCCGAGAATGTACGAAATGTCTAAAAGCTTGATATACAATTCAAACGCCATTTCCCCAGATGAGCGAACTTTTGTGCCCAAAGCCCGTTCGTTTGAGTTTGGAAGCATTGTCGAGGATTTGACAGCATCGTGACAGCGTTGTCCTATGGAGACAATGCTTAGGGAGGAAAACCTAGAGACATGGTCCATAAGTAGGACACTGACCGCACTTCCGACATTTCTAGATACGAAACAGGAAATATGTCAATGGTGCCAAATTTTTGTTTTGCAATATGCGATCCGCGTCGTAATTGTAAAACCATGTACATGTAGTAGATATTAATCCCATTTCAAACCACGACACTATCGCTTAATTTTCTTAATTTGGCAAGTGTCTTAAAACTTACAAAGGAAATTAACCATCGTTCCATAACAATTTGTATTTGTCGTTACGTCAAAGGCCAAACAAAGACAGGAACAAGGAATACAGAGAGGAAAGTAGGAACAAGGAAGACATAGAGGAAAATAAGAAGACAGAGAAGAAAATTGGAAGACAGAAAGGAAAATAGGAACAATGAAGACAGAGACAAAAATAGGAACATGGCATGGAAGACAAAAAAGAAAATAGGAACAAAGAAGACAAGAGAAATGTTGTTGAACAAAAGTTTCCACGGGTAGCCGCTTTTTAAGAATCGTGCAATTGTACCAGAAGGTATACTTCTCGATGTTTCTGCAGGAGCTATATTTTCAGTTTAAAAAATGGTGTAAATTTGGACAAGGGAAAGTGTTGTTATAGCAATTAGGCTGTTACCCAATACCATTAATTCAAATAAATGATTAATTCAATAAGATCTGTGTTAAATGCCCCATTATCTGGTCCCTCAGTGATCAGCATATTTGTTACAGGAAGACAAGTACATGCAGGACAGTCTGGAAGCCTTCTTTCTTTTAGCGGGTTTTTGTTACGGTTGTCGCGTCCTGCCTGTGTGACAACAAACATCAAATTATACATCATTGTATTTCAAAGCAGGCTGATCTTTCACGAAGACTTTTGCTGTTGAGCATCATATTTTACCTGTATAATATATCATCGTTATAATTATGTAAGTAGAATGAATTTCAAAACCTAATTCGACATATTTACTTAGACTCAAGCCTAATTTCTGTAGACCGAAACCCCAGCCCACGTCTTTGTCTGGAATGGTTATGGTCAGTGATTAATTGCTCTTTGTTTTACTAGGTGGTAAATTCCCAGCTGCACGTGCAATTCTTTTGTTTGTTAATACAATAAACACGACAATTAATTTTGATGTGATATCGATTCCTTCAATATCTGCGTTATTTGCAGCCAGAACAAGCATCACTGTGGAGACATTTCTATATACACGCTTCCATAATCCTATTAAAAGTAGAGTACTGACATGTCAGAAAGGATCCGGCAATACTCTGCCTTTAAACCTGAGCATTGCTGAACATTAAACCTCAGTGCTACAATGATATTTGTTACTTGATATATGCTTCAAATAAATGATAAAAACAAAATTTTTACATGTCTATATCATGATAATAATAATAACCATGGCAACTAAATAGTGATTTATTTTATATCTTACACGACATTTCATTCTTAGGAGTGTGCCCTTCAACCTTTCATGATGACCACCAAAAAATTAATTAAATCCCATATCATTAATATTAAAAAATTCTGAGTGTTTGCGTAATATGGTTCCATTGCCACAAATGTATTTTAGAGACAGTACCTTGACCTTAGAGCCTACTTGATCCCATTATGCACATCACCTTGGCTCTCTAGATTCTGCTGTATTCTCCGGAAGTAACAGTCCTGACTGATTACTGTTCAGCACTTTCCATTACTATAATTAACGTTACTTGTGGTGCTTTATGGTCCTAAATGACGATTAATTTTTATCTATCGACCACCGGACCGAACCAAAACTGAACGTCGAGATATAACGTAAAAGCTACTCAAGCGTTTTTCGTCTTTTTTACTGTGTTAATAAAGTTTTTAAAAAGGAAGATTTGTCTGCAGTATGTTATATCGCGCAAATTACCTATGATTGATAAAATTGAGCTAAAACATCAATTACAGGCACGTGTGTTTCTCTAACTTATGCATGACCGGTTTACTAAATCAGTTCTCGAAAGAGCAGTGACTTATCTGAAACCTGCTTCCTTAAAAACGGGTTTCCTTCACCTGATTAGTTAGTCGTGCTCGTCTTAGGTGTGTTGAATTGTAGTGTCATGTCCGCGGTACAGTTCTTCACCTAATAAAGATATAAAACAATTTTAGCTCTACATTTTAATATAAACAGAAGTATAGATTTTTGTATGATGTGTATGAATTTCTTCAGACATAATGAAAACGCGATGTTATCTGAATGTCGATTTGGTGAAAAGTGTTTCATTTTTTGTTGTCTCTTTTTATGACATTTTCTAAAAGCTTTGCCACCGATTCCACCAACTGTTGGTGATGTTTCAATGCTTCACCAGTGACATTGCCGTAGTACAGTTACAATAGGCCCGCCAACGATATTATCACACACAGTAAAAATGGCGCCGTTTCTCGAATGATACGATTGTACACAACATTTAGGATTGGCGCCGACACTTTGACCCATATCTTTTTAAATGATATCCGAATTCACCACAATCTAGATCCTTAAGGCAATTTTGACAATTCATCGATTAACCGAATGCTTGGCATAACATCTTTGGTAAGACTCCATTAAATGTTGAGGACTAGACGTGTCAAACTCAAGTATTGTACCTCGGTAATAATAAACATTTTAGGGACCGCAGTGGCCGAGTGGTTAAGGTGTCCCCGACACTTTATCACTAGCCCTCTACCTAATGGTTGCGAGTTCGAAATCTACGGGGGGCAGTTGCCGGTGGTTTTTCTCCGGGTACTCCGGCTTTCCTCCACATCCAAAACCTGGCACGTCCTTAAATGACCCTGGCTGTTAATAGGACGTTAATAAAGAACAAACAAACATTTTATCTTTCTCTTCCATTTCGTCTAAAGATAGCGGCCTTCCTAATATCTCCGTTGACACTTTCTTACTTTTGACCTCAGGGTTGAGCTTTCAGTCCTAATAAGAATATCTCTTACCAGGCCTTGACATAACAAAATAAGCTTTGATATCAGTGTCCGATTCTTGTTATAGCGCGGAACTGACATTATAGTGTTACCTCAATGAAGCATAGAAACCCAGCAGGATTCGCCCGATCACATTATACTGACAACGGACGAACTAGTCGTCCCACTTTCAATAATGCTGAGCGCTGTGTAAAAGTAGCAACTACCATCTTGAGAGACTGTGGGTTGTCTCGACGAGGGGCCAGAACCAAAAGTCTCTCTCACGGGGTGAACGCTTAACTAACGGCCAAATGTGAGACAGTGTAAAGAGAGCTAAAGTTGCTAAAAAGAAGAGACAAGAAAACATCTTAAATTTAGTCGTCTTCTACGATCATGTAATGGGGTACAAGGTACAATTCCTATGCCATACATGCACGGTACCCAGAGGTCATGTCAATGTGCCTGGGACAAGGTATGCCATTGAAGGTCAATTGCAGAGGATGCTTAATGATGTCCAACTTAAGGACATTTTGTAGTGCCGCTACTGAAATGTAATGTTGATAACTCTGATATAGAACATGTTGTCGTTTAAGCTTCAAAGTCCCAAAATTTAAGAAGCCATTATTTTTGAGGGAAGGTTATGTCCCCTGGACGAGTAGCAACTATCATCTTTACAGTCTCTTATAGTCTCGGCCAGGGAAGAATTTAAGTTACCTCTTACCCAATCATCCAATAGGGGGCAACAGACACAATTCTTACAACGCCCTTAGCAAAAGCAACTCCTGAATGGGTAAGAATCCCCTTGGTGCCTAATGAAAAAAACTTTATGTTTCCGGCATTATTATGGATATATCAATACAAAATATTAGACACTACTAAATAAGGCAGCGTAAATGTGTTACTTCTAACGGATATCTTGACATACATGTACCCGAACAGCAGAAGGGAAAGAGTACCGTACTTTGGGTTATTTTTGATGTGGTTATATTTTGGTTTATTTGGCGCCTGGGGGGAATGAGCCAAAATTAAACACACCAGAATCTCACGAAAAAAATCGTCGGAACAATATCCGGATTATAGCAACCGTGTTTCCGTTCATTTACTACATAACCATTACTAGCTTCCGCGATCTGTTTGATGTGTGTTGGAATATTGTTTTTTGATAAAAACGTGTCAATAAAGGTATGTTTTCATCTAAATGTGTTATAAATTTCATTCATGTTGTTTTCATGTTGTTGTATTAGGTGTGTTCAATGATAAGTCACGTCTTGATCGATCGATTAACTTGTGTAACTTACAAAGCGAAGACTGCATGTTTTCCTGTGCAACCAGGTGAGACGAAATACAAAAGACTTATACTGATATGTCCTCAGAAAATACCTATTCAAACAGAGGCTATATCTCAGGTAGGTGATCGAATCCTGTCACTTAGCCACAGAGCTTTTAATCCCTGTGTACGTGTCCACGCGACATGGCTTCTAAATATGTAGACTTTCATAGCGTAATGAACAAACATATCAATTACATAACTACAGGTAAGTGCCAAAATTTAACAAACACGATAGTAAACGCCAAAATTTGACACACCAATATTTAACCACCCTATTTTGAACAAAAAACGCCAAAATATCCCAAAATACTGTATGTCTATTGAATCTAACTGCATGTCGATCATGAGAGACGACTAAAGTGGACTCATGTCGATCATGAGAGACGACTAAAGTGGACTCATGTCGATCATGAGAGACGACTAAAGTGGACTCATGTCAATCATGAGAGACTAAAGTGGACTCATGTCAATCATGAGAGACGACTAAAGTGGACTCATGTCGATCATGAGAGACGACTAAAGTGGACTCCATGTCAATCATGAGAGACGACTAAAGTGGACTCATGTCAATCATGAGAGACGACTAAAGTGGACTCCTTGTAAATCGAGGTTTTTTCTACTGTGTCCTGGACTGTGGCACATTGATGGCATATAATGGTGCCATGATATTTTATGTTGTTTATTTGTTTCTGCTGTTTGTGTGTCCTTGGTACCTGGTAGTTTGTTTGGACGTTAAACCTCTACTTGTAAGACAATCCGAGCACGCGGAGAAAATCGTTGATGTAATTGTTGACTTGTTATGTCTTGTTCTTACAAAATAGCTAGTATTATATATTACCTCATCTTTGTCGAAAAGGAAGAATGAATTATTGATTTCGTGAGATATAATGTTCAAAACGAAATGGTGGAGTCGGAAACCAAATGTGTGTCAACTGTGATTTATATTTGATGCAAGTCAACACTTCTCTAATGAACATCCTATTGTGAGACTAAAACTATCATACATGTTTTTAATTTTACATTTACGCAAAATAACACATTGAATTTGATCAAGCTAACATGTTTTCTTTGCATGGTTGTTAATGTTGTTTCGTTGATCTAGGTCAGTAGTGCAATGCCAGGAAATTAACAATGAATATTCATATTGTCAGAACTTCGCCTGAATGGAGGGAATATTCGTATTGATTTACGTTTTGCGAAATTTACCTTTAACAGCATTTAGTTTACACTGCCAAGTTTAAAAGACATTGGTATGTGAACTTTGGTCAAAGGTAAAGATACATTAATAAAATCTTGACACCAATTTTGTTTCGGCAATCAGCTGATATGCTTCTATGCTCGCAAGTGTCACGTCAATGTGCTTTGCATGTCAGATGAAGGAGATATACCGTGATATTCGAGAAGACACTCGTTTCCGTGTTCTCTAGTATAATTATCAAAATATACACGAGAAAAATACCAACCATCTCATGTGCTAATAATATCGAAAATAACAAAAAACCTTCAACAAAGTATATAGCGATCACCAGTAACCTGAATTCGATTGAAACCACACAACCATAAACCAACAGCATCCGGTATTCTCACACAAAGACAATTTAAACAGATGTAAACCCTCTTATAGGGACGAACCAACTAATTGTTTTCCCGTAGACTTTAGTGTTAACGTTTTGGAGTATACCATTAAAATTCTTGAATTCAATATGGCAATTATGATTTATAACAAAAGTTTAGGGTCTCATATAACACGTAATCAAAAAAAAAGTTGGGTCCTTCAGCTCAAATTTTGTCCATGGTAGTCTTTATTAAAATGGGTGAATTTCGCAGTAAAAATTCTCAAAAATCTGAAATGTTTTCCTGTTAATTATCATGACCTGAACTTTTGGGAAAAAAATCAATCAGACTTACGAAATTTATATGAACATTTCATATGGACAGTTACCTATCAGGCCACATATCTATTTTGTTACTTCATAACATACTGGCCAATCAGTGGCTGCCAGACATTTTATCCATGGCTCAACTTTCTATACACAGGTGATGTTTCAAAAATCTATTTTTTTCAATCGGTCGCTTGCTCCCTTTACCAAAATGTCCTCCCATACGATAAGCGTTTCGTAGTAATTAATACCACATATTTACCATACTTAGCATTACCCACGTCAGATACCGTCCTATTGTCTCTGAACACATAAAAGTCATATGAAATAATTTCCTTGGTAATGCTGTAAATAAATGACGTCAACATTGTAGCAATCATAACGGTTATAATTGTAACTTACTTGTACAAAAATGGCCGTTCGTCATAAAGGAATACTGTTGTTACTAAACAAAATCTGTGAGCCATACCAGAAATTAATTCAAATCTAAAAAATAAATTCCTTTATACGATATATATAGTTGTAGATGATAGGGCAGCATAGTGTGAAGTTACGGGGGATTTAGTAATAAAATAATTCAGTTCTAAAATAAAGCAGCAAATATAGCGAAAAACCTCTCAAAAGGTTGGCAGAGCAATGACACTATAATAACAATTCAATCATGCGGTCCTCACCTGACTTCTATTGTTTCGATGACGTTAATGTTTTAACAAAATCGTACACTCAATTTACATTCACGACTGATTAAACAACCTAAAATGTAATCAACGCTTTCACGTTCCGTTCAGACTTCTTGCTGTCAGCATAAAATACCTTTATTCTGAAATACACTCATTTCGTAAAAGATTGTTCGAAAGAAGATTATAAGGTCGCCGAACGAAGGTTGCGAATGAGGCAGACTTGCAATTTTTAGATACTATATTAGTTTTAAAGCGACATGGCAACACAAACCTTGACTATATTTCTAATACCATGTAATACATGTAAGGAAGCAAATCTCGCGCTAGAGCGATGGTACTCTAGGTTACATGCCTTGATACTGCATTCCAAGTTGTTAGAAGAAGTCAAAGGAATTGTCTGGAACTGATTTAGACGCTGAAGATCTCAGGGGCTTGTGCGTCTGATGTTATGGTGTCTGGTGTGATGTTACGCTGAAGATCTCAGGGGCTTGTGCGTCTGATGTTATGGTGTCTGGTGTGATGTTATGGTGTCTGGTGTGATGTTACGCTGAAGATCTCAGGGGCTTGTGCGTCTGATGTTATGGTGTCTGGTGTGATGTTATGGTGTCTGGTGTGATGTTACGCTGAAGATCTCAGGGGCTTGTGCGTCTGATGTTATGGTGTCTGGTGTGATGTTATGGTGTCTGGTGTGATGTTACGCTGAAGATCTCAGGGGCTTGTGCGTCTGATGTTATGGTGTCTGGTGTGATGTTATGGTGTCTGGTGTGATGTTACGCTGAAGATCTCAGGGGCTTGTGCGTCTGATGTTATGGTGTCTGGTGTGATGTTATGGTGTCTGGTGTGATGTTACGCTGAAGATCTCAGGGGCTTGTGCGTCTGATGTTATGGTGTCTGGTGTGATGTTATGGTGTCTGGTGTGATGTTACGCTGAAGATCTCAGGGGCTTGTGCGTCTGATGTTATGGTGTCTGGTGTGATGTTATGGTGTCTGGTGTGATGTTACGCTGAAGATCTCAGGGGCTTGTGCGTCTGATGTTATGGTGTCTGGTGTGATGTTATGGTGTCTGGTGTGATGTTACGCTGAAGATCTCAGGGGCTTGTGCGTCTGATGTTATGGTGTCTGGTGTGATGTTATGGTGTCTGGTGTGATGTTACGCTGAAGATCTCAGGGGCTTGTGCGTCTGATGTTATGGTGTCTGGTGTGATGTTATGGTGTCTGGTGTGATGTTATGGTGTCTGGTGTGATGTTATGGTGTCTGGTGTGATGTTATGGTGTCTGGTGTGATGTTATGGTGTCTGGTGTGATGTTACGCTGAAGATCTCAGGGGCTTGTGCGTCTGATGTTATGGTGTCTGGTGTGATGTTACGCTGAAGATCTCAGGGGCTTGTGCGTCTGATGTTATGGTGTCTGGTGTGATGTTACGCTGAGGATCGCGCTTTACAACAACAACATTTAAAACGGCCTCTTTCTGGTTGTAAATTCAATAATAGATTGTTTTTTTTTATGGAATTTGGAAAGGCATTGCTCATAGAAACCATTAATGAATTATTTTTGCTTGTGTGGGTATGCTTCCAGTATAACATAACGTCATCAGAGCGCTGTCGTCGCCCCATTCGAAGGAGGGGATTTTTCGCCTAATTGTTCTCATTGCACTGCCTAACTCATACGTCTAGGAGTTTAGCGTTTGCCCATATGGCAAGGCTGCAGTTCTGTTCGTATGTAATATCATAGCTCGAGTAATAAAACCCTATGTTCCTTGTCTCGCCAAAACACAAAGGGATTCACCAGGGAACATAACGGGCCCATTCTGGTGTCGTTATAGCGCCTGACACTTCAGTGAAATCACACTACATTTGCGTATCTATCAACCGACGGCTTTTTCATATTGGGACAGACTTTTATCATATCAACAGTTACCAATGCCACAAACATTACGTACAAATCTATTGATTTCACGGGTACAGACATCCTGTAATGTACTCATAGCATAAAGCTACGTTACCACAAGTATTCGATAACAACTAATCCAATGTCGTCTGCTGAAGACGATAAGAGCAGTCGATTACCGATGAGATGATATCAATGAAGTAATCAAGGGCACTTTAGAGGATTCTACCACGTGGTTAGTGTATCTAGCCAATCCCATTGAGAACCCCTTGATGTGGATTAACCCGGATGTTGACGTACGAGCCAGATGGCTTAGTACACATCGTGATGATATCATCAATTTGGTCAAACGGCAACTATTTCTTAATTAATTTCTGATCCAATATTAATATGTTAGAGTAATGTAAACAATTAAGTCATCTGGCCTTGGATTAGTAGTATTGTTTACCATCCTCGGGTATATCGATATCAAATCTATTCATACTGCAGGTCATTTTCATCTGGCGGGAAGACAATAGTAAAATACGTTCATCCGTAATATTGCAAACATTTCAAATAATATTCATTGAACAGCAAGTTGCAATTTCATATTTTTTTCCAGCATAACATCATCTTGTGTAATAGCATGATTTTGATAGAAGATCAACATGACTTCCACAACAGGGGGCTGTCACCAAATCGGTAAAATAATGATTATATAGATCTAAAACAGTGTACACATGATAGTCATACAAAAACGACAAGGTTAAGATCTAACACAGACAGTCAAAAAAGGTTCACAGCTAACAGTCATAGTCAGGCGACAAAGTTCAGATCTAACAGTCATCGACAGACAAAAAGATTCAGACATAGCCTCTTCATAACAAGGTAATTTTGGTTTGGTTTTGTTTAACGTCCTATTAACAGCCAGGGTCATTTAAGGACGTGCCAGGTTTTGGAGGTGGAGGAAAGCCGGAGTACCCGGAGAAAAACCACCGGCCTACGGTCAGTACCTGGCAACTGCCCCACGTAGGTTTCGAACAAGGTAATATAAACCGTCCAATTAATTATAATTTGAAATGAAAACTGTTTTTCACGATGTTAATAACACAGCGTTATTTGATATCCTGTTCATCGCTGTCATTAGCCTAATTGTTTGTATATATTTATATATATATATAAGCTAATGTCGTATATTTGGCTAACAGTACACTTGGTTCATATTAATCATCACTAGGCACGATATAACGATGCAATCTTAGATTATGGTATAGACACCA